>NC_083560.1:151473056-151537737 GCF_019925205.1 Metopolophium dirhodum
TCAACACCACAATGTCAGAACGCTATATCTGATATTGTAAAAAAGCTGAACAAATTATCTTTTTCTGAGTGCAAACAGCAGAACTCTAACTAAAATAGCTTAAACGATATTAGCGGTTCAATACCAATGTTTTAGGAATTATGACAACAAAATGTTGATAATTAATGAAAAATCGTTTTGTGAAGTATACAAAGGCGGTTCTTCCAAGCCAATTGATATACAGCTGTCAACCTGATATTTCTAAAAACGCAGACGTCTGTTCTACTGAAACCATATAAGAAAAACCTACATTCATGGAGGTTTTAAGTCGTTTCGTCAAATAATCGAAAAATATAAAAACTATTCAAAAATTTAGTTTTCTTCTTTTCGCCCTCGTAAACTGGCAACACCACAATGTCAGAACGCTATATCTGATATTGTAAAAAAGCTGAACAAAATTATCTTTTTCTGAGTGCAAACAGCAGAACTCTAACTAAAATAGCTTAAACGATATTAGCGGTTCAATACCAATGTTTTAGGAATTATGACAACAAAATGTTGATAATTAATGAAAAATCGTTTTTGTGAAGTATACAAAGGCGGTTCTTCCAAGCCAATTGATATACAGCTGTCAACCTGATATTTCTAAAAACGCAGACGTCTGTTCTACTGAAACCATATAAGAATAACCTACGATCATGGAGGTTTTAAGTCGTTTCGTCAAAAAATCGAAAAATATAAAAAACTATTCAAAAATTTAGTTTTTTTCTTTTCACCCTCGTAAACTGGCAACACCACAACGTCAGAACGCTATATCTGATATTGTAAAAAATCTGAACAAATTATCTTTCTCTGAGTGCAAACAGCAGAACTCTACCTAAAATAGCTTAAAAGATATTAGCGGTTCAATACCAATGTTTTAGGAATTATGACAAAAAAATGTTGATAATTAATTAAAAATCGTTTTGTGAAGTATACAAAGGCGGTTCTTCCAAGCCAATTGATATACAGCGGTCAACCCAATATTTCCAAATTTAAAGACGTCTGTTCTACTGAAACCATATAAGAATCACCTACATTCATGGAGGTTTTAAGTCGTTTCGTCAAAAAATCGAAAAATATAAAAACTATTCAAAAATTTAGTTTTTTTCTTTTCACCCTCGTAAACTGGCAACACCACAAAGTCAGAACGCTATATCTGATATTGTAAAAAAGCTGAACAAATTATCATTTTCTGAGTGCAAACAGCAGAACTCTAACTAAAATAGCTTAAACGATATTAGCGGTTCAATACCAATGTTTTAGGAATTATGACAACAAAATGTCGATAATTAATGAAAAATCGTTTTGTGAAGTATACAAAGGCGGTTCATCCAAGCCAATTGATATACAGCTGTCAACCTGATATTTCTAAAAACGCAGACGTCTGTTCTACTGAAACCATATAAGAATAACCTACATTCATGGAGGTTTTAAGTCGTTTCGTCAAAAAATCGAAAAATATAAAAACTATTCAAAAATTTAGTTTTTTTCTTTTCGCCCTCGTAAACTGGCAACACCACAATGTCAGAACGCTATATCTGATATTGTAAAAAAGCTGAACAAATTATCTTTTTCTGAGTGCAAACAGCAGAACTCTAACTAAAATAGCTTAAAAGATATTAGCGGTTCAATACCAATGTTTTAGGAATTATGACAAAAAAATGTTGATAATTAATTTAAAATCGTTTTGTGAAGTATACAAAGGCGGTTCTTCCAAGCCAATTGATATACAGCTGTCAACCTGATATTTCTAAAAACGCAGACGTTTGTTCTACTGAAACCATATAAGAATAACCTACATTCATGGAGGTTTTAAGTCGTTTCGTCAAATTATCGAAAAATATAAAAACTATTCAAAAATTTAGTTTTTTTCTTTTCGCCCTCGTAAACTGGCAACACCACAATGTCAGAACGCTATATCTGATATTGTAAAAAAGCTGAACAAATTATCTTTTTCTGAGTGCAAACAGCAGAACTCTAACTAAAATAGCTTAAACGATATTAGCGGGTCAATACCAATGTTTTTCGAGTTATGACAACAAAATGTTGATAATTAATGAAAAATCGTTTTGTGAAGTATACAAAGGCGGTTCTTCCAAGCCAATTGATATACAGCTGTCAACCTGATATTTCTAAAAACGCAGACGTCTGTTCTACTGAAACCATATAAGAATAACCTACATTCATAGAGGTTTTAAGTCGTTTCGTCAAAAAATCGAAAAATATAAAAACTATTCAAAAATTTAGTTTTTTTCTTTTCACCCTCGTAAACTGGCAACACCACAACGTCAGAACGCTATATCTGATATTGTAAAAAAGCTGAACAAATTATCTTTCTCTGAGTGCAAACAGCAGAACTCTACCTAAAATAGCCTAAAAGATATTAGCGGTTCAATACCAATGTTTTAGGAATTATGACAAAAAAATTTTGATAATTAATTAAAAATCGTTTTGTGAAGTATACAAAGGCGGTTCTTCCAAGCCAATTGATATACAGCTGTCAACCTGATATTTCTAAAAACGCAGACGTCTGTTCTACTGAAACCATATAAGAATAATCTACGATCATGGAGGTTTTAAGTCGTTTCGTCAAAAAATCGAAAAATATAAAAACTATTCAAAAATTTAGTTTTTTTCTTTTCGCCCTCGTAAACTGGTAACACCACAACGTCAGAACGCTATATCTGATATTGTAAAAAAGCTGAACAAATTATCTTTCTCTGAGTGCAAACAGCAGAACTCTACCTAAAATAGCTTAAAAGATATTAGCGGTTCAATACCAATGTTTTAGGAATTATGACAAAAAAATGTTGATAATTAATTAAAAATCGTTTTGTAAAGTATACAAAGGCGGTTCTTCCAAGCCAATTGATATACAGCTGTCAACCTGATATTTCTAAAAACGCAGACGTCTGTTCTACTGAAACCATATAAGAAAAACCTACATTCATGGAGGTTTTAAGTCGTTTCGTCAAAAAATCGAAAAATATAAAAACTATTCAAAAATTTAGTTTTTTTCTTTTCACCCTCGTAAACTGGCAACACCACAAAGTCAGAACGCTATATCTGATATTGTAAAAAAGCTGAACAAATTATCATTTTCTGAGTGCAAACAGCAGAACTCTAACTAAAATAGCTTAAACGATATTAGCGGTTCAATACCAATGTTTTAGGAATTATGACAACAAAATGTCGATAATTAATGAAAAATCGTTTTGTGAAGTATACAAAGGCGGTTCATCCAAGCCAATTGATATACAGCTGTCAACCTGATATTTCTAAAAACGCAGACGTCTGTTCTACTGAAACCATATAAGAATAACCTACATTCATGGAGGTTTTAAGTCGTTTCGTCAAAAAATCGAAAAATATAAAAACTATTCAAAAATTTAGTTTTTTTCTTTTCGCCCTCGTAAACTGGCAACACCACAATGTCAGAACGCTATATCTGATATTGTAAAAAAGCTGAACAAATTATCTTTTTCTGAGTGCAAACAGCAGAACTCTAACTAAAATAGCTTAAAAGATATTAGCGGTTCAATACCAATGTTTTAGGAATTATGACAAAAAAATGTTGATAATTAATTTAAAATCGTTTTGTGAAGTATACAAAGGCGGTTCTTCCAAGCCAATTGATATACAGCTGTCAACCTGATATTTCTAAAAACGCAGACGTTTGTTCTACTGAAACCATATAAGAATAACCTACATTCATGGAGGTTTTAAGTCGTTTCGTCAAATTATCGAAAAATATAAAAACTATTCAAAAATTTAGTTTTTTTCTTTTCGCCCTCGTAAACTGGCAACACCACAATGTCAGAACGCTATATCTGATATTGTAAAAAAGCTGAACAAATTATCTTTTTCTGAGTGCAAACAGCAGAACTCTAACTAAAATAGCTTAAACGATATTAGCGGGTCAATACCAATGTTTTTCGAGTTATGACAACAAAATGTTGATAATTAATGAAAAATCGTTTTGTGAAGTATACAAAGGCGGTTCTTCCAAGCCAATTGATATACAGCGGTCAACCCAATATTTCCAAATTTAAAGACGTCTGTTCTACTGAAACCATATAAGAATCACCTACATTCATGGAGGTTTTAAGTCGTTTCGTCAAAAAATCGAAAAATATAAAAACTATTCAAAAATTTAGTTTTTTTCTTTTCACCCTCGTAAACTGGCAACACCACAAAGTCAGAACGCTATATCTGATATTGTAAAAAAGCTGAACAAATTATCATTTTCTGAGTGCAAACAGCAGAACTCTAACTAAAATAGCTTAAACGATATTAGCGGTTCAATACCAATGTTTTAGGAATTATGACAACAAAATGTCGATAATTAATGAAAAATCGTTTTGTGAAGTATACAAAGGCGGTTCATCCAAGCCAATTGATATACAGCTGTCAACCTGATATTTCTAAAAACGCAGACGTCTGTTCTACTGAAACCATATAAGAATAATCTACGATCATGGAGGTTTTAAGTCGTTTCGTCAAAAAATCGAAAAATATAAAAACTATTCAAAAATTTAGTTTTTTTCTTTTCGCCCTCGTAAACTGGCAACACCACAACGTCAGAACGCTATATCTGATATTGTAAAAAAGCTGAACAAATTATCTTTCTCTGAGTGCAAACAGCAGAACTCTACTTAAAATAGCTTAAAAGATATTAGCGGTTCAATACCAATGTTTTAGGAATTATGACAAAAAAATGTTGATAATTAATTAAAAATCGTTTTGTAAAGTATACAAAGGCGGTTCTTCCAAGCCAATTGATATACAGCTGTCAACCTGATATTTCTAAAAACGCAGACGTCTGTTCTACTGAAACCATATAAGAAAAACCTACATTCATGGAGGTTTTAAGTCGTTTCGTCAAATAATCGAAAAATATAAAAACTATTCAAAAATTTAGTTTTTTTCTTTTCGCCCTCGTAAACTGGCAACACCACAATGTCAGAACGCTATATCTGATATTGTAAAAAAGCTGAACAAATTATCTTTTTCTGAGTGCAAACAGCAGAACTCTAACTAAAATAGCTTAAACGATATTAGCGGTTCAATACCAATGTTTTAGGAATTATGACAAAAAAATGTTGATAATTAATTAAAAATCGTTTTGTAAAGTATACAAAGGCGGTTCTTCCAAGCCAATTGATATACAGCTGTCAACCTGATATTTCTAAAAACGCAGACGTCTGTTCTACTGAAACCATATAAGAAAAACCTACATTCATGGAGGTTTTAAGTCGTTTCGTCAAATAATCGAAAAATATAAAAACTATTCAAAAATTTAGTTTTCTTCTTTTCGCCCTCGTAAACTGGCAACACCACAATGTCAGAACGCTATATCTGATATTGTAAAAAAGCTGAACAAATTATCTTTTTCTGAGTGCAAACAGCAGAACTCTAACTAAAATAGCTTAAACGATATTAGCGGTTCAATACCAATGTTTTAGGAATTATGACAACAAAATGTTGATAATTAATGAAAAATCGTTTTGTGAAGTATACAAAGGCGGTTCTTCCAAGCCAATTGATATACAGCTGTCAACCTGATATTTCTAAAAACGCAGACGTCTGTTCTACTGAAACCATATAAGAAAAACCTACATTCATGGAGGTTTTAAGTCGTTTCGTCAAATAATCGAAAAATATAAAAACTATTCAAAAATTTAGTTTTCTTCTTTTCGCCCTCGTAAACTGGCAACACCACAATGTCAGAACGCTATATCTGATATTGTAAAAAAGCTGAACAAATTATCTTTTTCTGAGTGCAAACAGCAGAACTCTAACTAAAATAGCTTAAACGATATTAGCGGTTCAATACCAATGTTTTAGGAATTATGACAACAAAATGTTGATAATTAATGAAAAATCGTTTTGTGAAGTATACAAAGGCGGTTCTTCCAAGCCAATTGATATACAGCTGTCAACCTGATATTTCTAAAAACGCAGACGTCTGTTCTACTGAAACCATATAAGAATAACCTACGATCATGGAGGTTTTAAGTCGTTTCGTCAAAAAATCGAAAAATATAAAAACTATTCAAAAATTTAGTTTTTTTCTTTTCACCCTCGTAAACTGGCAACACCACAACGTCAGAACGCTATATCTGATATTGTAAAAAATCTGAACAAATTATCTTTCTCTGAGTGCAAACAGCAGAACTCTACCTAAAATAGCTTAAAAGATATTAGCGGTTCAATACCAATGTTTTAGGAATTATGACAAAAAAATGTTGATAATTAATTAAAAATCGTTTTGTGAAGTATACAAAGGCGGTTCTTCCAAGCCAATTGATATACAGCGGTCAACCCAATATTTCCAAATTTAAAGACGTCTGTTCTACTGAAACCATATAAGAATCACCTACATTCATGGAGGTTTTAAGTCGTTTCGTCAAAAAATCGAAAAATATAAAAACTATTCAAAAATTTAGTTTTTTTCTTTTCACCCTCGTAAACTGGCAACACCACAAAGTCAGAACGCTATATCTGATATTGTAAAAAAGCTGAACAAATTATCATTTTCTGAGTGCAAACAGCAGAACTCTAACTAAAATAGCTTAAACGATATTAGCGGTTCAATACCAATGTTTTAGGAATTATGACAACAAAATGTCGATAATTAATGAAAAATCGTTTTGTGAAGTATACAAAGGCGGTTCATCCAAGCCAATTGATATACAGCTGTCAACCTGATATTTCTAAAAACGCAGACGTCTGTTCTACTGAAACCATATAAGAATAACCTACATTCATGGAGGTTTTAAGTCGTTTCGTCAAAAAATCGAAAAATATAAAAACTATTCAAAAATTTAGTTTTTTTCTTTTCGCCCTCGTAAACTGGCAACACCACAATGTCAGAACGCTATATCTGATATTGTAAAAAAGCTGAACAAATTATCTTTTTCTGAGTGCAAACAGCAGAACTCTAACTAAAATAGCTTAAAAGATATTAGCGGTTCAATACCAATGTTTTAGGAATTATGACAAAAAAATGTTGATAATTAATTTAAAATCGTTTTGTGAAGTATACAAAGGCGGTTCTTCCAAGCCAATTGATATACAGCTGTCAACCTGATATTTCTAAAAACGCAGACGTTTGTTCTACTGAAACCATATAAGAATAACCTACATTCATGGAGGTTTTAAGTCGTTTCGTCAAATTATCGAAAAATATAAAAACTATTCAAAAATTTAGTTTTTTTCTTTTCGCCCTCGTAAACTGGCAACACCACAATGTCAGAACGCTATATCTGATATTGTAAAAAAGCTGAACAAATTATCTTTTTCTGAGTGCAAACAGCAGAACTCTAACTAAAATAGCTTAAACGATATTAGCGGGTCAATACCAATGTTTTTCGAGTTATGACAACAAAATGTTGATAATTAATGAAAAATCGTTTTGTGAAGTATACAAAGGCGGTTCTTCCAAGCCAATTGATATACAGCTGTCAACCTGATATTTCTAAAAACGCAGACGTCTGTTCTACTGAAACCATATAAGAATAACCTACATTCATAGAGGTTTTAAGTCGTTTCGTCAAAAAATCGAAAAATATAAAAACTATTCAAAAATTTAGTTTTTTTCTTTTCACCCTCGTAAACTGGCAACACCACAACGTCAGAACGCTATATCTGATATTGTAAAAAAGCTGAACAAATTATCTTTCTCTGAGTGCAAACAGCAGAACTCTACCTAAAATAGCCTAAAAGATATTAGCGGTTCAATACCAATGTTTTAGGAATTATGACAAAAAAATTTTGATAATTAATTAAAAATCGTTTTGTGAAGTATACAAAGGCGGTTCTTCCAAGCCAATTGATATACAGCTGTCAACCTGATATTTCTAAAAACGCAGACGTCTGTTCTACTGAAACCATATAAGAATAATCTACGATCATGGAGGTTTTAAGTCGTTTCGTCAAAAAATCGAAAAATATAAAAACTATTCAAAAATTTAGTTTTTTTCTTTTCGCCCTCGTAAACTGGTAACACCACAACGTCAGAACGCTATATCTGATATTGTAAAAAAGCTGAACAAATTATCTTTCTCTGAGTGCAAACAGCAGAACTCTACCTAAAATAGCTTAAAAGATATTAGCGGTTCAATACCAATGTTTTAGGAATTATGACAAAAAAATGTTGATAATTAATTAAAAATCGTTTTGTAAAGTATACAAAGGCGGTTCTTCCAAGCCAATTGATATACAGCTGTCAACCTGATATTTCTAAAAACGCAGACGTCTGTTCTACTGAAACCATATAAGAAAAACCTACATTCATGGAGGTTTTAAGTCGTTTCGTCAAAAAATCGAAAAATATAAAAACTATTCAAAAATTTAGTTTTTTTCTTTTCACCCTCGTAAACTGGCAACACCACAAAGTCAGAACGCTATATCTGATATTGTAAAAAAGCTGAACAAATTATCATTTTCTGAGTGCAAACAGCAGAACTCTAACTAAAATAGCTTAAACGATATTAGCGGTTCAATACCAATGTTTTAGGAATTATGACAACAAAATGTCGATAATTAATGAAAAATCGTTTTGTGAAGTATACAAAGGCGGTTCATCCAAGCCAATTGATATACAGCTGTCAACCTGATATTTCTAAAAACGCAGACGTCTGTTCTACTGAAACCATATAAGAATAACCTACATTCATGGAGGTTTTAAGTCGTTTCGTCAAAAAATCGAAAAATATAAAAACTATTCAAAAATTTAGTTTTTTTCTTTTCGCCCTCGTAAACTGGCAACACCACAATGTCAGAACGCTATATCTGATATTGTAAAAAAGCTGAACAAATTATCTTTTTCTGAGTGCAAACAGCAGAACTCTAACTAAAATAGCTTAAAAGATATTAGCGGTTCAATACCAATGTTTTAGGAATTATGACAAAAAAATGTTGATAATTAATTTAAAATCGTTTTGTGAAGTATACAAAGGCGGTTCTTCCAAGCCAATTGATATACAGCTGTCAACCTGATATTTCTAAAAACGCAGACGTTTGTTCTACTGAAACCATATAAGAATAACCTACATTCATGGAGGTTTTAAGTCGTTTCGTCAAATTATCGAAAAATATAAAAACTATTCAAAAATTTAGTTTTTTTCTTTTCGCCCTCGTAAACTGGCAACACCACAATGTCAGAACGCTATATCTGATATTGTAAAAAAGCTGAACAAATTATCTTTTTCTGAGTGCAAACAGCAGAACTCTAACTAAAATAGCTTAAACGATATTAGCGGGTCAATACCAATGTTTTTCGAGTTATGACAACAAAATGTTGATAATTAATGAAAAATCGTTTTGTGAAGTATACAAAGGCGGTTCTTCCAAGCCAATTGATATACAGCGGTCAACCCAATATTTCCAAATTTAAAGACGTCTGTTCTACTGAAACCATATAAGAATCACCTACATTCATGGAGGTTTTAAGTCGTTTCGTCAAAAAATCGAAAAATATAAAAACTATTCAAAAATTTAGTTTTTTTTCTTTTCACCCTCGTAAACTGGCAACACCACAAAGTCAGAACGCTATATCTGATATTGTAAAAAAGCTGAACAAATTATCATTTTCTGAGTGCAAACAGCAGAACTCTAACTAAAATAGCTTAAACGATATTAGCGGTTCAATACCAATGTTTTAGGAATTATGACAACAAAATGTCGATAATTAATGAAAAATCGTTTTGTGAAGTATACAAAGGCGGTTCATCCAAGCCAATTGATATACAGCTGTCAACCTGATATTTCTAAAAACGCAGACGTCTGTTCTACTGAAACCATATAAGAATAACCTACATTCATGGAGGTTTTAAGTCGTTTCGTCAAAAAATCGAAAAATATAAAAACTATTCAAAAATTTAGTTTTTTTCTTTTCGCCCTCGTAAACTGGCAACACCACAATGTCAGAACGCTATATCTGATATTGTAAAAAAGCTGAACAAATTATCTTTTTCTGAGTGCAAACAGCAGAACTCTAACTAAAATAGCTTAAAAGATATTAGCGGTTCAATACCAATGTTTTAGGAATTATGACAAAAAAATGTTGATAATTAATTTAAAATCGTTTTGTGAAGTATACAAAGGCGGTTCTTCCAAGCCAATTGATATACAGCTGTCAACCTGATATTTCTAAAAACGCAGACGTTTGTTCTACTGAAACCATATAAGAATAACCTACATTCATGGAGGTTTTAAGTCGTTTCGTCAAATTATCGAAAAATATAAAAACTATTCAAAAATTTAGTTTTTTTCTTTTCGCCCTCGTAAACTGGCAACACCACAATGTCAGAACGCTATATCTGATATTGTAAAAAAGCTGAACAAATTATCTTTTTCTGAGTGCAAACAGCAGAACTCTAACTAAAATAGCTTAAACGATATTAGCGGGTCAATACCAATGTTTTTCGAGTTATGACAACAAAATGTTGATAATTAATGAAAAATCGTTTTGTGAAGTATACAAAGGCGGTTCTTCCAAGCCAATTGATATACAGCTGTCAACCTGATATTTCTAAAAACGCAGACGTCTGTTCTACTGAAACCATATAAGAATAACCTACATTCATAGAGGTTTTAAGTCGTTTCGTCAAAAAATCGAAAAATATAAAAACTATTCAAAAATTTAGTTTTTTTCTTTTCACCCTCGTAAACTGGCAACACCACAACGTCAGAACGCTATATCTGATATTGTAAAAAAGCTGAACAAATTATCTTTCTCTGAGTGCAAACAGCAGAACTCTACCTAAAATAGCCTAAAAGATATTAGCGGTTCAATACCAATGTTTTAGGAATTATGACAAAAAAATTTTGATAATTAATTAAAAATCGTTTTGTGAAGTATACAAAGGCGGTTCTTCCAAGCCAATTGATATACAGCTGTCAACCTGATATTTCTAAAAACGCAGACGTCTGTTCTACTGAAACCATATAAGAATAATCTACGATCATGGAGGTTTTAAGTCGTTTCGTCAAAAAATCGAAAAATATAAAAACTATTCAAAAATTTAGTTTTTTTCTTTTCGCCCTCGTAAACTGGTAACACCACAACGTCAGAACGCTATATCTGATATTGTAAAAAAGCTGAACAAATTATCTTTCTCTGAGTGCAAACAGCAGAACTCTACCTAAAATAGCTTAAAAGATATTAGCGGTTCAATACCAATGTTTTAGGAATTATGACAAAAAAATGTTGATAATTAATTAAAAATCGTTTTGTAAAGTATACAAAGGCGGTTCTTCCAAGCCAATTGATATACAGCTGTCAACCTGATATTTCTAAAAACGCAGACGTCTGTTCTACTGAAACCATATAAGAAAAACCTACATTCATGGAGGTTTTAAGTCGTTTCGTCAAAAAATCGAAAAATATAAAAACTATTCAAAAATTTAGTTTTTTTCTTTTCACCCTCGTAAACTGGCAACACCACAAAGTCAGAACGCTATATCTGATATTGTAAAAAAGCTGAACAAATTATCATTTTCTGAGTGCAAACAGCAGAACTCTAACTAAAATAGCTTAAACGATATTAGCGGTTCAATACCAATGTTTTAGGAATTATGACAACAAAATGTCGATAATTAATGAAAAATCGTTTTGTGAAGTATACAAAGGCGGTTCATCCAAGCCAATTGATATACAGCTGTCAACCTGATATTTCTAAAAACGCAGACGTCTGTTCTACTGAAACCATATAAGAATAACCTACATTCATGGAGGTTTTAAGTCGTTTCGTCAAAAAATCGAAAAATATAAAAACTATTCAAAAATTTAGTTTTTTTCTTTTCGCCCTCGTAAACTGGCAACACCACAATGTCAGAACGCTATATCTGATATTGTAAAAAAGCTGAACAAATTATCTTTTTCTGAGTGCAAACAGCAGAACTCTAACTAAAATAGCTTAAAAGATATTAGCGGTTCAATACCAATGTTTTAGGAATTATGACAAAAAAATGTTGATAATTAATTTAAAATCGTTTTGTGAAGTATACAAAGGCGGTTCTTCCAAGCCAATTGATATACAGCTGTCAACCTGATATTTCTAAAAACGCAGACGTTTGTTCTACTGAAACCATATAAGAATAACCTACATTCATGGAGGTTTTAAGTCGTTTCGTCAAATTATCGAAAAATATAAAAACTATTCAAAAATTTAGTTTTTTTCTTTTCGCCCTCGTAAACTGGCAACACCACAATGTCAGAACGCTATATCTGATATTGTAAAAAAGCTGAACAAATTATCTTTTTCTGAGTGCAAACAGCAGAACTCTAACTAAAATAGCTTAAACGATATTAGCGGGTCAATACCAATGTTTTTCGAGTTATGACAACAAAATGTTGATAATTAATGAAAAATCGTTTTGTGAAGTATACAAAGGCGGTTCTTCCAAGCCAATTGATATACAGCTGTCAACCTGATATTTCTAAAAACGCAGACGTCTGTTCTACTGAAACCATATAAGAATAACCTACATTCATAGAGGTTTTAAGTCGTTTCGTCAAAAAATCGAAAAATATAAAAACTATTCAAAAATTTAGTTTTTTTCTTTTCACCCTCGTAAACTGGCAACACCACAACGTCAGAACGCTATATCTGATATTGTAAAAAAGCTGAACAAATTATCTTTCTCTGAGTGCAAACAGCAGAACTCTACCTAAAATAGCCTAAAAGATATTAGCGGTTCAATACCAATGTTTTAGGAATTATGACAAAAAAATTTTGATAATTAATTAAAAATCGTTTTGTGAAGTATACAAAGGCGGTTCTTCCAAGCCAATTGATATACAGCTGTCAACCTGATATTTCTAAAAACGCAGACGTCTGTTCTACTGAAACCATATAAGAATAATCTACGATCATGGAGGTTTTAAGTCGTTTCGTCAAAAAATCGAAAAATATAAAAACTATTCAAAAATTTAGTTTTTTTCTTTTCGCCCTCGTAAACTGGTAACACCACAACGTCAGAACGCTATATCTGATATTGTAAAAAAGCTGAACAAATTATCTTTCTCTGAGTGCAAACAGCAGAACTCTACCTAAAATAGCTTAAAAGATATTAGCGGTTCAATACCAATGTTTTAGGAATTATGACAAAAAAAATGTTGATAATTAATTAAAAATCGTTTTGTAAAGTATACAAAGGCGGTTCTTCCAAGCCAATTGATATACAGCTGTCAACCTGATATTTCTAAAAACGCAGACGTCTGTTCTACTGAAACCATATAAGAAAAACCTACATTCATGGAGGTTTTAAGTCGTTTCGTCAAATAATCGAAAAATATAAAAACTATTCAAAAATTTAGTTTTTTTCTTTTCGCCCTCGTAAACTGGCAACACCACAATGTCAGAACGCTATATCTGATATTGTAAAAAAGCTGAACAAATTATCTTTTTCTGAGTGCAAACAGCAGAACTCTAACTAAAATAGCTTAAACGATATTAGCGGTTCAATACCAATGTTTTAGGAATTATGACAAAAAAATGTTGATAATTAATTAAAAATCGTTTTGTAAAGTATACAAAGGCGGTTCTTCCAAGCCAATTGATATACAGCTGTCAACCTGATATTTCTAAAAACGCAGACGTCTGTTCTACTGAAACCATATAAGAAAAACCTACATTCATGGAGGTTTTAAGTCGTTTCGTCAAATAATCGAAAAATATAAAAACTATTCAAAAATTTAGTTTTCTTCTTTTCGCCCTCGTAAACTGGCAACACCACAATGTCAGAACGCTATATCTGATATTGTAAAAAAGCTGAACAAATTATCTTTTTCTGAGTGCAAACAGCAGAACTCTAACTAAAATAGCTTAAACGATATTAGCGGTTCAATACCAATGTTTTAGGAATTATGACAACAAAATGTTGATAATTAATGAAAAATCGTTTTGTGAAGTATACAAAGGCGGTTCTTCCAAGCCAATTGATATACAGCTGTCAACCTGATATTTCTAAAAACGCAGACGTCTGTTCTACTGAAACCATATAAGAAAAACCTACATTCATGGAGGTTTTAAGTCGTTTCGTCAAATAATCGAAAAATATAAAAACTATTCAAAAATTTAGTTTTCTTCTTTTCGCCCTCGTAAACTGGCAACACCACAATGTCAGAACGCTATATCTGATATTGTAAAAAAGCTGAACAAATTATCTTTTTCTGAGTGCAAACAGCAGAACTCTAACTAAAATAGCTTAAACGATATTAGCGGTTCAATACCAATGTTTTAGGAATTATGACAACAAAATGTTGATAATTAATGAAAAATCGTTTTGTGAAGTATACAAAGGCGGTTCTTCCAAGCCAATTGATATACAGCTGTCAACCTGATATTTCTAAAAACGCAGACGTCTGTTCTACTGAAACCATACAAGAATAACCTACATTCATGGAGGTTTTAAGTCGTTTCGTCAAAAAATCGAAAAATATAAAAACTATTCAAAAATTTAGTTTTTTTCTTTTCACCCTCGTAAACTGGCAACACCACAACGTCAGAACGCTATGTCTGATATTGTAAAAAAGCTGAACAAATTAACTTTCTCTGAGTGCAAACAGCAGAACTCTACCTAAAATAGCTTAAAAGATATTAGCGGTTCAATACCAATGTTTTAGGAATTATGACAAAAAAATGTTGATAATTAATTAAAAATCGTTTTGTGAAGTATACAAAGGCGGTTCTTCCAAGCCAATTGATATACAGCTGTCAACCTGATATTTCTAAAAACGCAGACGTCTGTTCTACTGAAACCATATAAGAATAACCTACGATCATGGAGGTTTTAAGTCGTTTCGTCAAAAAATCGAAAAATATAAAAACTATTCAAAAATTTAGTTTTTTTCTTTTCACCCTCGTAAACTGGCAACACCACAACGTCAGAACGCTATATCTGATATTGTAAAAAAGCTGAACAAATTATCTTTTTCTGAGTGCAAACAGCAGAACTCTACCTAAAATAGCTTAACAGCTATTAGCGGTTCAATACCAATATTTTAGGAATTATGACAAAAAAATGTTGATAATTAATTAAAAATCGTTTTGTGAAGTATACAAAGGCGGTTCTTCCAAGCCAATTGATATACAGCTGTCAACCTGATATTTTTAAAAACGCAGACGTCTGTTCTACTGAAACCATATAAGAATAACCTACATTCATGGAGGTTTTAAGTCGTTTCGTCAAAAAATCGAAAAATATAAAAACTATTCAAAAATTTAGTTTTTTTCTTTTCACCCTCGTAAACTGGCAACACCACAACGTCAGAACGCTATATCTGATATTGTAAAAAAGCTGAACAAATTATCTTTTTCTGAGTGCAAACAGCAGAACTCTAACTAATATAGCTTAAACGATATTAGCGGTTCAATACCAATGTTTTAGGAATTATGACAACAAAATGTTGATAATTAATGAAAAATCGTTTTGTGAAGTATACAAAGGCTGTTCTTCCAAGCCAATTGATATACAGCTGTCAACCTGATATTTCTAAAAACGCAGACGTCTGTTCTACTGAAACCATATAAGAATAACCTACATTCATGGAGGTTTTAAGTCGTTTCGTCAAAAAATCGAAAAATATAAAAACTATTCAAAAATTTAGTTTTTTTCTTTTCGCCCTCGTAAGCTGGCAACACCACAACGTCAGAACGCTATATCTGATATTGTAAAAAAGCTGAACAAATTATCTTTTTCTGAGTGCAAACAGCAGAACTCTAACTAAAATAGCTTAAACGATATTAGCGGTTCAATACCAATGTTTTAGGAATTATGACAACAAAATGTTGATAATTAATGAAAAATCGTTTTGTGAAGTATACAAAGGCGGTTCTTCCAAGCCAATTGATATACAGCTGTCAACCTGATATTTTTAAAAACGCAGACGTCTGTTCTACTGAAACCATATAAGAATAACCTACATTCATGGAGGTTTTAAGTCGTTTCGTCAAAAAATCGAAAAATATAAAAACTATTCAAAAATTTAGTTTTTTTCTTTTCACCCTCGTAAACTGGCAACACCACAACGTCAGAACGCTATATCTGATATTGTAAAAAAGCTGAACAAATTATCTTTTTCTGAGTGCAAACAGCAGAACTCTAACTAATATAGCTTAAACGATATTAGCGGTTCAATACCAATGTTTTAGGAATTATGACAACAAAATGTTGATAATTAATGAAAAATCGTTTTGTGAAGTATACAAAGGCTGTTCTTCCAAGCCAATTGATATACAGCTGTCAACCTGATATTTCTAAAAACGCAGACGTCTGTTCTACTGAAACCATATAAGAATAACCTACATTCATGGAGGTTTTAAGTCGTTTCGTCAAAAAATCGAAAAATATAAAAACTATTCAAAAATTTAGTTTTTTTCTTTTCGCCCTCGTAAGCTGGCAACACCACAACGTCAGAACGCTATATCTGATATTGTAAAAAAGCTGAACAAATTATCTTTTTCTGAGTGCAAACAGCAGAACTCTAACTAAAATAGCTTAAACGATATTAGCGGTTCAATACCAATGTTTTAGGAATTATGACAACAAAATGTTGATAATTAATGAAAAATCGTTTTGTGAAGTATACAAAGGCGGTTCATCCAAGCCAATTGATATACAGCTGTCAACCTGATATTTCTAAAAACGCAGACGTCTGTTCTACTGAAACCATATAAGAATAACCTACGATCATGGAGGTTTTAAGTCGTTTCGTCAAAAAATCGAAAAATATAAAAACTATTCAAAAATTTAGTTTTTTTCTTTTCACCCTCGTAAACTGGCAACACCACAACGTCAGAACGCTATATCTGATATTGTAAAAAAGCTGAACAAATTATCTTTTTCTGAGTGCAAACAGCAGAACTCTAACTAAAATAGCTTAAACGATATTAGCGGTTCAATACCAATGTTTTTCGAGTTATGACAACAAAATGTTGATAATTAATGAAAAATCGTTTTGTGAAGTATACAAAGGCGGTTCTTCCAAGCCAATTGATATACAGCTGTCAACCTGATATTTCTAAAAACGCAGACGTCTGTTCTACTGAAACCATATAAGAATAACCTACGATCATGGAGGTTTTAAGTCGTTTCGTCAAAAAATCGAAAAATATAAAAAATTCAAAAATTTAGTTTTTTTCTTTTCACCCTCGTAAACTGGCAACACCACAACGTCAGAACGCTATATCTGATATTGTAAAAAAGCTGAACAAATTAACTTTCTCTGAGTGCAAACAGCAGAACTCTACCTAAAATAGCTTAAAAGATATTAGCGGTTCAATACCAATGTTTTAGGAATTATGACAAAAAAATGTTGATAATTAATGAAAAATCGTTTTGTGAAGTATACAAAGGCGGTTCTTCCAAGCCAATTGATATACAGCTGTCAACCTGATATTTCTAAAAACGCAGACGTCTGTTCTACTGAAACCATATAAGAATAACCTACGATCATGGAGGTTTTAAGTCGTTTCGTCAAAAAATCGAAAAATATAAAAAATTCAAAAATTTAGTTTTTTTCTTTTCACCCTCGTAAACTGGCAACACCACAACGTCAGAACGCTATATCTGATATTGTAAAAAAGCTGAACAAATTAACTTTCTCTGAGTGCAAACAGCAGAACTCTACCTAAAATAGCTTAAAAGATATTAGCGGTTCAATACCAATGTTTTAGGAATTATGACAACAAAATGTTGATAATTGATGAAAAATCGTTTTCTGAAGTATACAAAGGCGGTTCTTCCAAGCCAATTGATATACAGCTGTCAACCTGATATTTCTAAAAACGCAGACGTCTGATCTTCTGCAACCATATAAGAATAACCTACATTCATGGAGGTTATAAGTCGTTTCGTCAAAAAATCGAAAAATATAAAAAATATTCAAAAATTTAGTTTTTTTCTTTTCGCCCTCGTAAGCTGGCAACACCACAACGTCAGAACGCTATATCTGATATTGTAAAAAATCTGAACAAATTATCTTTCTCTGAGTGCAAACAGCAGAACTCTACCTAAAATAGCTTAAAAGATATTAGCGCTTCAATACCAATGTTTTAGGAATTATGACAAAAAAATGTTGATGATTAATTAAAAATCGTTTTGTGAAGTATACAAAGGCGGTTCTTCCAAGCCAATTGATATACAGCGGTCAACCCAATATTTCCAAATTTAAAGACGTCTGTTCTACTGAAACCATATAAGAATCACCTACATTCATGGAGGTTTTAAGTCGTTTCGTCAAATAATCGAAAAATATAAAAACTATTCAAAAATTTAGTTTTTTTCTTTTCGCCCTCGTAAACTGGCAACACCACAATGTCAGAACGCTATATCTGATATTGTAAAAAAGCTGAACAAATTATCTTTTTCTGAGTGCAAACAGCAGAACTCTAACTAAAATAGCTTAAACGATATTAGCGGTTCAATACCAATGTTTTTCGAGTTATGACAACAAAATGTTGATAATTAATGAAAAATCGTTTTGTGAAGTATACAAAGGCGGTTCTTCCAAGCCAATTGATATACAGCTGTCAACCTGATATTTCTAAAAACGCAGACGTCTGTTCTACTGAAACCATATAAGAATAACCTACATTCATGGAGGTTTTAAGTCGTTTCGTCAAATTATCGAAAAATATAAAAACTATTCAAAAATTTAGTTTTTTTCTTTTCGCCCTCGTAAACTGGCAACACCACAATGTCAGAACGCTATATCTGATATTGTAAAAAAGCTGAACAAATTATCTTTTTCTGAGTGCAAACAGCAGAACTCTAACTAAAATAGCTTAAACGATATTAGCGGTTCAATACCAATGTTTTTCGAGTTATGACAACAAAATGTTGATAATTAATGAAAAATCGTTTTGTGAAGTATACAAAGGCGGTTCTTCCAAGCCAATTGATATACAGCTGTCAACCTGATATTTCTAAAAACGCAGACGTCTGTTCTACTGAAACCATATAAGAATAACCTACGATCATGGAGGTTTTAAGTCGTTTCGTCAAAAAATCGAAAAATATAAAAAATTCAAAAATTTAGTTTTTTTCTTTTCACCCTCGTAAACTGGCAACACCACAACGTCAGAACGCTATATCTGATATTGTAAAAAAGCTGAACAAATTAACTTTCTCTGAGTGCAAACAGCAGAACTCTACCTAAAATAGCTTAAAAGATATTAGCGGTTCAATACCAATGTTTTAGGAATTATGACAACAAAATGTTGATAATTGATGAAAAATCGTTTTCTGAAGTATACAAAGGCGGTTCTTCCAAGCCAATTGATATACAGCTGTCAACCTGATATTTCTAAAAACGCAGACGTCTGATCTTCTGCAACCATATAAGAATAACCTACATTCATGGAGGTTATAAGTCGTTTCGTCAAAAAATCGAAAAATATAAAAAATATTCAAAAATTTAGTTTTTTTCTTTTCGCCCTCGTAAGCTGGCAACACCACAACGTCAGAACGCTATATCTGATATTGTAAAAAATCTGAACAAATTATCTTTCTCTGAGTGCAAACAGCAGAACTCTACCTAAAATAGCTTAAAAGATATTAGCGCTTCAATACCAATGTTTTAGGAATTATGACAAAAAAATGTTGATGATTAATTAAAAATCGTTTTGTGAAGTATACAAAGGCGGTTCTTCCAAGCCAATTGATATACAGCGGTCAACCCAATATTTCCAAATTTAAAGACGTCTGTTCTACTGAAACCATATAAGAATCACCTACATTCATGGAGGTTTTAAGTCGTTTCGTCAAATAATCGAAAAATATAAAAACTATTCAAAAATTTAGTTTTTTTCTTTTCGCCCTCGTAAACTGGCAACACCACAATGTCAGAACGCTATATCTGATATTGTAAAAAAGCTGAACAAATTATCTTTTTCTGAGTGCAAACAGCAGAACTCTAACTAAAATAGCTTAAACGATATTAGCGGTTCAATACCAATGTTTTTCGAGTTATGACAACAAAATGTTGATAATTAATGAAAAATCGTTTTGTGAAGTATACAAAGGCGGTTCTTCCAAGCCAATTGATATACAGCTGTCAACCTGATATTTCTAAAAACGCAGACGTCTGTTCTACTGAAACCATATAAGAATAACCTACATTCATGGAGGTTTTAAGTCGTTTCGTCAAATTATCGAAAAATATAAAAACTATTCAAAAATTTAGTTTTTTTCTTTTCGCCCTCGTAAACTGGCAACACCACAATGTCAGAACGCTATATCTGATATTGTAAAAAAGCTGAACAAATTATCTTTTTCTGAGTGCAAACAGCAGAACTCTAACTAAAATAGCTTAAACGATATTAGCGGTTCAATACCAATGTTTTTCGAGTTATGACAACAAAATGTTGATAATTAATGAAAAATCGTTTTGTGAAGTATACAAAGGCGGTTCTTCCAAGCCAATTGATATACAGCTGTCAACCTGATATTTCTAAAAACGCAGACGTCTGTTCTACTGAAACCATACAAGAATAACCTACATTCATGGAGGTTTTAAGTCGTTTCGTCAAAAAATCGAAAAATATAAAAACTATTCAAAAATTTAGTTTTTTTCTTTTCACCCTCGTAAACTGGCAACACCACAACGTCAGAACGCTATGTCTGATATTGTAAAAAAGCTGAACAAATTAACTTTCTCTGAGTGCAAACAGCAGAACTCTACCTAAAATAGCTTAAAAGATATTAGCGGTTCAATACCAATGTTTTAGGAATTATGACAAAAAAATGTTGATAATTAATTAAAAATCGTTTTGTGAAGTATACAAAGGCGGTTCTTCCAAGCCAATTGATATACAGCTGTCAACCTGATATTTCTAAAAACGCAGACGTCTGTTCTACTGAAACCATATAAGAATAACCTACGATCATGGAGGTTTTAAGTCGTTTCGTCAAAAAATCGAAAAATATAAAAACTATTCAAAAATTTAGTTTTTTTCTTTTCACCCTCGTAAACTGGCAACACCACAACGTCAGAACGCTATATCTGATATTGTAAAAAAGCTGAACAAATTATCTTTTTCTGAGTGCAAACAGCAGAACTCTACCTAAAATAGCTTAACAGCTATTAGCGGTTCAATACCAATATTTTAGGAATTATGACAAAAAAATGTTGATAATTAATTAAAAATCGTTTTGTGAAGTATACAAAGGCGGTTCTTCCAAGCCAATTGATATACAGCTGTCAACCTGATATTTTTAAAAACGCAGACGTCTGTTCTACTGAAACCATATAAGAATAACCTACATTCATGGAGGTTTTAAGTCGTTTCGTCAAAAAATCGAAAAATATAAAAACTATTCAAAAATTTAGTTTTTTTCTTTTCACCCTCGTAAACTGGCAACACCACAACGTCAGAACGCTATATCTGATATTGTAAAAAAGCTGAACAAATTATCTTTTTCTGAGTGCAAACAGCAGAACTCTAACTAATATAGCTTAAACGATATTAGCGGTTCAATACCAATGTTTTAGGAATTATGACAACAAAATGTTGATAATTAATGAAAAATCGTTTTGTGAAGTATACAAAGGCTGTTCTTCCAAGCCAATTGATATACAGCTGTCAACCTGATATTTCTAAAAACGCAGACGTCTGTTCTACTGAAACCATATAAGAATAACCTACATTCATGGAGGTTTTAAGTCGTTTCGTCAAAAAATCGAAAAATATAAAAACTATTCAAAAATTTAGTTTTTTTCTTTTCGCCCTCGTAAGCTGGCAACACCACAACGTCAGAACGCTATATCTGATATTGTAAAAAAGCTGAACAAATTATCTTTTTCTGAGTGCAAACAGCAGAACTCTAACTAAAATAGCTTAAACGATATTAGCGGTTCAATACCAATGTTTTAGGAATTATGACAACAAAATGTTGATAATTAATGAAAAATCGTTTTGTGAAGTATACAAAGGCGGTTCTTCCAAGCCAATTGATATACAGCTGTCAACCTGATATTTTTAAAAACGCAGACGTCTGTTCTACTGAAACCATATAAGAATAACCTACATTCATGGAGGTTTTAAGTCGTTTCGTCAAAAAATCGAAAAATATAAAAACTATTCAAAAATTTAGTTTTTTTCTTTTCACCCTCGTAAACTGGCAACACCACAACGTCAGAACGCTATATCTGATATTGTAAAAAAGCTGAACAAATTATCTTTTTCTGAGTGCAAACAGCAGAACTCTAACTAATATAGCTTAAACGATATTAGCGGTTCAATACCAATGTTTTAGGAATTATGACAACAAAATGTTGATAATTAATGAAAAATCGTTTTGTGAAGTATACAAAGGCTGTTCTTCCAAGCCAATTGATATACAGCTGTCAACCTGATATTTCTAAAAACGCAGACGTCTGTTCTACTGAAACCATATAAGAATAACCTACATTCATGGAGGTTTTAAGTCGTTTCGTCAAAAAATCGAAAAATATAAAAACTATTCAAAAATTTAGTTTTTTTCTTTTCGCCCTCGTAAGCTGGCAACACCACAACGTCAGAACGCTATATCTGATATTGTAAAAAAGCTGAACAAATTATCTTTTTCTGAGTGCAAACAGCAGAACTCTAACTAAAATAGCTTAAACGATATTAGCGGTTCAATACCAATGTTTTAGGAATTATGACAACAAAATGTTGATAATTAATGAAAAATCGTTTTGTGAAGTATACAAAGGCGGTTCATCCAAGCCAATTGATATACAGCTGTCAACCTGATATTTCTAAAAACGCAGACGTCTGTTCTACTGAAACCATATAAGAATAACCTACGATCATGGAGGTTTTAAGTCGTTTCGTCAAAAAAATCGAAAAATATAAAAAATTCAAAAATTTAGTTTTTTTCTTTTCACCCTCGTAAACTGGCAACACCACAACGTCAGAACGCTATATCTGATATTGTAAAAAAGCTGAACAAATTAACTTTCTCTGAGTGCAAACAGCAGAACTCTACCTAAAATAGCTTAAAAGATATTAGCGGTTCAATACCAATGTTTTAGGAATTATGACAAAAAAAATGTTGATAATTAATGAAAAATCGTTTTGTGAAGTATACAAAGGCGGTTCTTCCAAGCCAATTGATATACAGCTGTCAACCTGATATTTCTAAAAACGCAGACGTCTGTTCTACTGAAACCATATAAGAATAACCTACGATCATGGAGGTTTTAAGTCGTTTCGTCAAAAAATCGAAAAATATAAAAAATTCAAAAATTTAGTTTTTTTCTTTTAACCCTCGTAAACTGGCAACACCACAACGTCAGAACGCTATATCTGATATTGTAAAAAAGCTGAACAAATTAACTTTCTCTGAGTGCAAACAGCAGAACTCTACCTAAAATAGCTTAAAAGATATTAGCGGTTCAATACCAATGTTTTAGGAATTATGACAACAAAATGTTGATAATTGATGAAAAATCGTTTTCTGAAGTATACAAAGGCGGTTCTTCCAAGCTAATTGATATACAGCTGTCAACCTGATATTTCTAAAAACGCAGACGTCTGATCTTCTGCAACCATATAAGAATAACCTACATTCATGGAGGTTATAAGTCGTTTCGTCAAAAAATCGAAAAATATAAAAAATATTCAAAAATTTAGTTTTTTTCTTTTCACCCTCGTAAACTGGCAACACCACAACGTCAGAACGCTATGTCTGATATTGTAAAAAAGCTGAACAAATTAACTTTCTCTGAGTGCAAACAGCAGAACTCTACCTAAAATAGCTTAAAAGATATTAGCGGTTCAATACCAATGTTTTAGGAATTATGACAAAAAAATGTTGATAATTAATTAAAAATCGTTTTGTGAAGTATACAAAGGCGGTTCTTCCAAGCCAATTGATATACAGCTGTCAACCTGATATTTCTAAAAACGCAGACGTCTGTTCTACTGAAACCATATAAGAATAACCTACGATCATGGAGGTTTTAAAGTCGTTTCGTCAAAAAATCGAAAAATATAAAAAACTATTCAAAAATTTAGTTTTTTTCTTTTCACCCTCGTAAACTGGCAACACCACAACGTCAGAACGCTATATCTGATATTGTAAAAAAGCTGAACAAATTATCTTTTTCTGAGTGCAAACAGCAGAACTCTACCTAAAATAGCTTAACAGCTAATTAGCGGTTCAATACCAATATTTTAGGAATTATGACAAAAAAATGTTGATAATTAATTAAAAATCGTTTTGTGAAGTATACAAAGGCGGTTCTTCCAAGCCAATTGATATACAGCTGTCAACCTGATATTTTTAAAAACGCAGACGTCTGTTCTACTGAAACCATATAAGAATAACCTACATTCATGGAGGTTTTAAGTCGTTTCGTCAAAAAATCGAAAAATATAAAAACTATTCAAAAATTTAGTTTTTTTCTTTTCACCCTCGTAAACTGGCAACACCACAACGTCAGAACGCTATATCTGATATTGTAAAAAAGCTGAACAAATTATCTTTTTCTGAGTGCAAACAGCAGAACTCTAACTAATATAGCTTAAACGATATTAGCGGTTCAATACCAATGTTTTAGGAATTATGACAACAAAATGTTGATAATTAATGAAAAATCGTTTTGTGAAGTATACAAAGGCTGTTCTTCCAAGCCAATTGATATACAGCTGTCAACCTGATATTTCTAAAAACGCAGACGTCTGTTCTACTGAAACCATATAAGAATAACCTACATTCATGGAGGTTTTAAGTCGTTTCGTCAAAAAATCGAAAAATATAAAAACTATTCAAAAATTTAGTTTTTTTTCTTTTCGCCCTCGTAAGCTGGCAACACCACAACGTCAGAACGCTATATCTGATATTGTAAAAAAGCTGAACAAATTATCTTTTTCTGAGTGCAAACAGCAGAACTCTAACTAAAATAGCTTAAACGATATTAGCGGTTCAATACCAATGTTTTAGGAATTATGACAACAAAATGTTGATAATTAATGAAAAATCGTTTTGTGAAGTATACAAAGGCGGTTCTTCCAAGCCAATTGATATACAGCTGTCAACCTGATATTTTTAAAAACGCAGACGTCTGTTCTACTGAAACCATATAAGAATAACCTACATTCATGGAGGTTTTAAGTCGTTTCGTCAAAAAATCGAAAAATATAAAAACTATTCAAAAATTTAGTTTTTTTCTTTTCACCCCTCGTAAACTGGCAACACCACAACGTCAGAACGCTATATCTGATATTGTAAAAAAAGCTGAACAAATTATCTTTTTCTGAGTGCAAACAGCAGAACTCTAACTAATATAGCTTAAACGATATTAGCGGTTCAATACCAATGTTTTAGGAATTATGACAACAAAATGTTGATAATTAATGAAAAATCGTTTTGTGAAGTATACAAAGGCTGTTCTTCCAAGCCAATTGATATACAGCTGTCAACCTGATATTTCTAAAAACGCAGACGTCTGTTCTACTGAAACCATATAAGAATAACCTACATTCATGGAGGTTTTAAGTCGTTTCGTCAAAAAATCGAAAAATATAAAAACTATTCAAAAATTTAGTTTTTTTCTTTTCGCCCTCGTAAGCTGGCAACACCACAACGTCAGAACGCTATATCTGATATTGTAAAAAAGCTGAACAAATTATCTTTTTCTGAGTGCAAACAGCAGAACTCTAACTAAAATAGCTTAAACGATATTAGCGGTTCAATACCAATGTTTTAGGAATTATGACAACAAAATGTTGATAATTAATGAAAAAATCGTTTTGTGAAGTATACAAAGGCGGTTCATCCAAGCCAATTGATATACAGCTGTCAACCTGATATTTCTAAAAACGCAGACGTCTGTTCTACTGAAACCATATAAGAATAACCTACGATCATGGAGGTTTTAAGTCGTTTCGTCAAAAAATCGAAAAATATAAAAAATTCAAAAATTTAGTTTTTTTCTTTTCACCCTCGTAAACTGGCAACACCACAACGTCAGAACGCTATATCTGATATTGTAAAAAAGCTGAACAAATTAACTTTCTCTGAGTGCAAACAGCAGAACTCTACCTAAAATAGCTTAAAAGATATTAGCGGTTCAATACCAATGTTTTAGGAATTATGACAAAAAAATGTTGATAATTAATGAAAAATCGTTTTGTGAAGTATACAAAGGCGGTTCTTCCAAGCCAATTGATATACAGCTGTCAACCTGATATTTCTAAAAACGCAGACGTCTGTTCTACTGAAACCATATAAGAATAACCTACGATCATGGAGGTTTTAAGTCGTTTCGTCAAAAAATCGAAAAATATAAAAAATTCAAAAATTTAGTTTTTTTCTTTTAACCCTCGTAAACTGGCAACACCACAACGTCAGAACGCTATATCTGATATTGTAAAAAAGCTGAACAAATTAACTTTCTCTGAGTGCAAACAGCAGAACTCTACCTAAAATAGCTTAAAAGATATTAGCGGTTCAATACCAATGTTTTAGGAATTATGACAACAAAATGTTGATAATTGATGAAAAATCGTTTTCTGAAGTATACAAAGGCGGTTCTTCCAAGCCAATTGATATACAGCTGTCAACCTGATATTTCTAAAAACGCAGACGTCTGATCTTCTGCAACCATATAAGAATAACCTACATTCATGGAGGTTATAAGTCGTTTCGTCAAAAAATCGAAAAATATAAAAAATATTCAAAAATTTAGTTTTTTTCTTTTCGCCCTCGTAAGCTGGCAACACCACAACGTCAGAACGCTATATCTGATATTGTAAAAAATCTGAACAAATTATCTTTCTCTGAGTGCAAACAGCAGAACTCTACCTAAAATAGCTTAAAAGATATTAGCGCTTCAATACCAATGTTTTAGGAATTATGACAAAAAAATGTTGATGATTAATTAAAAATCGTTTTGTGAAGTATACAAAGGCGGTTCTTCCAAGCCAATTGATATACAGCGGTCAACCCAATATTTCCAAATTTAAAGACGTCTGTTCTACTGAAACCATATAAGAATCACCTACATTCATGGAGGTTTTAAGTCGTTTCGTCAAATAATCGAAAAATATAAAAACTATTCAAAAATTTAGTTTTTTTCTTTTCGCCCTCGTAAACTGGCAACACCACAATGTCAGAACGCTATATCTGATATTGTAAAAAAGCTGAACAAATTATCTTTTTCTGAGTGCAAACAGCAGAACTCTAACTAAAATAGCTTAAACGATATTAGCGGTTCAATACCAATGTTTTTCGAGTTATGACAACAAAATGTTGATAATTAATGAAAAATCGTTTTGTGAAGTATACAAAGGCGGTTCTTCCAAGCCAATTGATATACAGCTGTCAACCTGATATTTCTAAAAACGCAGACGTCTGTTCTACTGAAACCATATAAGAATAACCTACATTCATGGAGGTTTTAAGTCGTTTCGTCAAATTATCGAAAAATATAAAAACTATTCAAAAATTTAGTTTTTTTCTTTTCGCCCTCGTAAACTGGCAACACCACAATGTCAGAACGCTATATCTGATATTGTAAAAAAGCTGAACAAATTATCTTTTTCTGAGTGCAAACAGCAGAACTCTAACTAAAATAGCTTAAACGATATTAGCGGTTCAATACCAATGTTTTTCGAGTTATGACAACAAAATGTTGATAATTAATGAAAAATCGTTTTGTGAAGTATACAAAGGCGGTTCTTCCAAGCCAATTGATATACAGCTGTCAACCTGATATTTCTAAAAACGCAGACGTCTGTTCTACTGAAACCATATAAGAATAACCTACATTCATGGAGGTTTTAAGTCGTTTCGTCAAAAAATCGAAAAATATAAAAACTATTCAAAAATTTAGTTTTTTTCTTTTCGCCCTCGTAAGCTGGCAACACCACAACGTCAGAACGCTATATCTGATATTGTAAAAAATCTGAACAAATTATCTTTCTCTGAGTGCAAACAGCAGAACTCTACCTAAAATAGCTTAAAAGATATTAGCGCTTCAATACCAATGTTTTAGGAATTATGACAAAAAAATGTTGATGATTAATTAAAAATCGTTTTGTGAAGTATACAAAGGCGGTTCTTCCAAGCCAATTGATATACAGCGGTCAACCCAATATTTCCAAATTTAAAGACGTCTGTTCTACTGAAACCATATAAGAATCACCTACATTCATGGAGGTTTTAAGTCGTTTCGTCAAATAATCGAAAAATATAAAAACTATTCAAAAATTTAGTTTTTTTCTTTTCGCCCTCGTAAACTGGCAACACCACAATGTCAGAACGCTATATCTGATATTGTAAAAAAGCTGAACAAATTATCTTTTTCTGAGTGCAAACAGCAGAACTCTAACTAAAATAGCTTAAACGATATTAGCGGTTCAATACCAATGTTTTTCGAGTTATGACAACAAAATGTTGATAATTAATGAAAAATCGTTTTGTGAAGTATACAAAGGCGGTTCTTCCAAGCCAATTGATATACAGCTGTCAACCTGATATTTCTAAAAACGCAGACGTCTGTTCTACTGAAACCATATAAGAATAACCTACATTCATGGAGGTTTTAAGTCGTTTCGTCAAATTATCGAAAAATATAAAAACTATTCAAAAATTTAGTTTTTTTCTTTTCGCCCTCGTAAACTGGCAACACCACAACGTCAGAACGCTATATCTGATATTGTAAAAAAGCTGAACAAATTATCTTTTTCTGAGTGCAAACAGCAGAACTCTAACTAAAATAGCTTAAACGATATTAGCGGTTCAATACCAATGTTTTTCGAGTTATGACAACAAAATGTTGATAATTAATGAAAAATCGTTTTGTGAAGTATACAAAGGCGGTTCTTCCAAGCCAATTGATATACAGCTGTCAACCTGATATTTCTAAAAACGCAGACGTCTGTTCTACTGAAACCATATAAGAATAACCTACATTCATGGAGGTTTTAAGTCGTTTCGTCAAAAAATCGAAAAATATAAAAACTATACAAAAATTTAGTTTTTTTCTTTTCGCCCTCGTAAACTGGCAACACCACAATGTCAGAACGCTATATCTGATATTGTAAAAAAGCTGAACAAATTATCTTTTTCTGAGTGCAAACAGCAGAACTCTAACTAAAATAGCTTAAAAGATATTAGCGGTTCAATACCAATGTTTTAGGAATTATGACAAAAAAATGTTGATAATTAATTAAAAATCGTTTTGTGAAGTATACAAAGGCGGTTCTTCCAAGCCAATTGATATACAGCTGTCAACCTGATATTTTTAAAAACGCAGACGTCTGTTCTACTGAAATCATATAAGAATAACCTACATTCATGGAGGTTTTAAGTCGTTTCGTCAAATAATCGAAAAATATAAAAACTATTCAAAAATTTAGTTTTTTTCTTTTCGCCCTCGTAAACTGGCAACACCACAATGTCAGAACGCTATATCTGATATTGTAAAAAAGCTGAACAAATTATCTTTTTCTGAGTGCAAACAGCAGAACTCTAACTAAAATAGCTTAAACGATATTAGCGGTTCAATACCAATGTTTTTCGAGTTATGACAACAAAATGTTGATAATTAATGAAAAATCGTTTTGTGAAGTATACAAAGGCGGTTCTTCCAAGCCAATTGATATACAGCTGTCAACCTGATATTTCTAAAAACGCAGACGTCTGTTCTACTGAAACCATATAAGAATAACCTACATTCATGGAGGTTTTAAGTCGTTTCGTCAAATTATCGAAAAATATAAAAACTATTCAAAAATTTAGTTTTTTTCTTTTCGCCCTCGTAAACTGGCAACACCACAATGTCAGAACGCTATATCTGATATTGTAAAAAAGCTGAACAAATTATCTTTTTCTGAGTGCAAACAGCAGAACTCTAACTAAAATAGCTTAAACGATATTAGCGGTTCAATACCAATGTTTTTCGAGTTATGACAACAAAATGTTGATAATTAATGAAAAATCGTTTTGTGAAGTATACAAAGGCGGTTCTTCCAAGCCAATTGATATACAGCTGTCAACCTGATATTTCTAAAAACGCAGACGTCTGTTCTACTGAAACCATATAAGAATAACCTACATTCATGGAGGTTTTAAGTCGTTTCGTCAAAAAATCGAAAAATATAAAAACTATTCAAAAATTTAGTTTTTTTCTTTTCACCCTCGTAAACTGGCAACACCACAAACGTCAGAACGCTATATCTGATATTGTAAAAAAGTTTAACAAATTATCTTTCTCTGAGTGCAAACAGCAGAACTCTACCTAAAATAGCTTAAAAGATATTAGCGGTTCAATACCAATGTTTTAGGAATTATGACAAAAAAATTTTGATAATTAATTAAAAATCGTTTTGTGAAGTATACAAAGGCGGTTCTTCCAAGCCAATTGATATACAGCTGTCAACCTGATATTTCTAAAAACGCAGACGTCTGTTCTACTGAAACCATATAAGAATAACCTACGATCATGGAGGTTTTAAGTCGTTTCGTCAAAAAATCGAAAAATATAAAAACTATTCAAAAATTTAGTTTATTTCTTTTCGCCCTCGTAAACTGGCAACACCACAACGTCAGAACGCTATATCTGATATTGTAAAAAATCTGAACAAATTATCTTTCTCTGAGTGCAAACAGCAGAACTCTACCTAAAATAGCTTAAAAGATATTAGCGGTTCAATACCAATGTTTTAGGAATTATGACAAAAAAATGTTGATAATTAATTAAAAATCGTTTTGTGAAGTATACAAAGGCGGTTCTTCCAAGCCAATTGATATACAGCGGTCAACCCAATATTTCCAAATTTAAAGACGTCTGTTCTACTGAAACCATATAAGAATCACCTACATTCATGGAGGTTTTAAGTCGTTTCGTCAAAAAATCGAAAAATATAAAAACTATTCAAAAATTTAGTTTTTTTCTTTTCGCCCTCGTAAACTGGCAACACCACAATGTCAGAACGCTATATCTGATATTGTAAAAAAGCTGAACAAATTATCTTTTTCTGAGTGCAAACAGCAGAACTCTAACTAAAATAGCTTAAACGATATTAGCGGTTCAATACCAATGTTTTTCGAGTTATGACAACAAAATGTTGATAATTAATGAAAAATCGTTTTGTGAAGTATACAAAGGCGGTTCTTCCAAGCCAATTGATATACAGCTGTCAACCTGATATTTTTAAAAACGCAGACGTCTGTTCTACTGAAATCATATAAGAATAACCTACATTCATGGAGGTTTTAAGTCGTTTCGTCAAATAATCGAAAAATATAAAAACTATTCAAAAATTTAGTTTTTTTCTTTTCGCCCTCGTAAACTGGCAACACCACAATGTCAGAACGCTATATCTGATATTGTAAAAAAGCTGAACAAATTATCTTTTTCTGAGTGCAAACAGCAGAACTCTAACTAAAATAGCTTAAACGATATTAGCGGTTCAATACCAATGTTTTTCGAGTTATGACAACAAAATGTTGATAATTAATGAAAAATCGTTTTGTGAAGTATACAAAGGCGGTTCTTCCAAGCCAATTGATATACAGCTGTCAACCTGATATTTCTAAAAACGCAGACGTCTGTTCTACTGAAACCATATAAGAATAACCTACATTCATGGAGGTTTTAAGTCGTTTCGTCAAATTATCGAAAAATATAAAAACTATTCAAAAATTTAGTTTTTTTCTTTTCGCCCTCGTAAACTGGCAACTCACAATGTCAGAACGCTATATCTGATATTGTAAAAAAGCTGAACAAATTATCTTTTTCTGAGTGCAAACAGCAGAACTCTAACTAAAATAGCTTAAACGATATTAGCGGTTCAATACCAATGTTTTTCGAGTTATGACAACAAAATGTTGATAATTAATGAAAAATCGTTTTGTGAAGTATACAAAGGCGGTTCTTCCAAGCCAATTGATATACAGCTGTCAACCTGATATTTCTAAAAACGCAGACGTCTGTTCTACTGAAACCATATAAGAATAACCTACATTCATGGAGGTTTTAAGTCGTTTCGTCAAAAAATCGAAAAATATAAAAACTATTCAAAAATTTAGTTTTTTTCTTTTCACCCTCGTAAACTGGCAACACCACAAACGTCAGAACGCTATATCTGATATTGTAAAAAAGTTTAACAAATTATCTTTCTCTGAGTGCAAACAGCAGAACTCTACCTAAAATAGCTTAAAAGATATTAGCGGTTCAATACCAATGTTTTAGGAATTATGACAAAAAAATTTTGATAATTAATTAAAAATCGTTTTGTGAAGTATACAAAGGCGGTTCTTCCAAGCCAATTGATATACAGCTGTCAACCTGATATTTCTAAAAACGCAGACGTCTGTTCTACTGAAACCATATAAGAATAACCTACGATCATGGAGGTTTTAAGTCGTTTCGTCAAAAAATCGAAAAATATAAAAACTATTCAAAAATTTAGTTTATTTCTTTTCGCCCTCGTAAACTGGCAACACCACAACGTCAGAACGCTATATCTGATATTGTAAAAAATCTGAACAAATTATCTTTCTCTGAGTGCAAACAGCAGAACTCTACCTAAAATAGCTTAAAAGATATTAGCGGTTCAATACCAATGTTTTAGGAATTATGACAAAAAAATGTTGATAATTAATTAAAAATCGTTTTGTGAAGTATACAAAGGCGGTTCTTCCAAGCCAATTGATATACAGCGGTCAACCCAATATTTCCAAATTTAAAGACGTCTGTTCTACTGAAACCATATAAGAATCACCTACATTCATGGAGGTTTTAAGTCGTTTCGTCAAAAAATCGAAAAATATAAAAACTATTCAAAAATTTAGTTTTTTTTCTTTTCGCCCTCGTAAACTGGCAACACCACAATGTCAGAACGCTATATCTGATATTGTAAAAAAGCTGAACAAATTATCTTTTTCTGAGTGCAAACAGCAGAACTCTAACTAAAATAGCTTAAACGATATTAGCGGTTCAATACCAATGTTTTTCGAGTTATGACAACAAAATGTTGATAATTAATGAAAAATCGTTTTGTGAAGTATACAAAGGCGGTTCTTCCAAGCCAATTGATATACAGCTGTCAACCTGATATTTCTAAAAACGCAGACGTCTGTTCTACTGAAACCATATAAGAATAACCTACATTCATGGAGGTTTTAAGTCGTTTCGTCAAAAAATCGAAAAATATAAAAACTATTCAAAAATTTAGTTTTTTTCTTTTCGCCCTCGTAAACTGGCAACACCACAATGTCAGAACGCTATATCTGATATTGTAAAAAAGCTGAACAAATTATCTTTTTCTGAGTGCAAACAGCAGAACTCTAACTAAAATAGCTTAAACGATATTAGCGGTTCAATACCAATGTTTTTCGAGTTATGACAACAAAATGTTGATAATTAATGAAAAATCGTTTTGTGAAGTATACAAAGGCGGTTCTTCCAAGCCAATTGATATACAGCTGTCAACCTGATATTTCTAAAAACGCAGACGTCTGTTCTACTGAAACCATATAAGAATAACCTACATTCATGGAGGTTTTAAGTCGTTTCGTCAAATTATCGAAAAATATAAAAACTATTCAAAAATTTAGTTTTTTTCTTTTCGCCCTCGTAAACTGGCAACACCACAATGTCAGAACGCTATATCTGATATTGTAAAAAAGCTGAACAAATTATCTTTTTCTGAGTGCAAACAGCAGAACTCTAACTAAAATAGCTTAAACGATATTAGCGGTTCAATACCAATGTTTTTCGAGTTATGACAACAAAATGTTGATAATTAATGAAAAATCGTTTTGTGAAGTATACAAAGGCGGTTCTTCCAAGCCAATTGATATACAGCTGTCAACCTGATATTTCTAAAAACGCAGACGTCTGTTCTACTGAAACCATATAAGAATAACCTACATTCATGGAGGTTTTAAGTCGTTTCGTCAAAAAATCGAAAAATATAAAAACTATTCAAAAATTTAGTTTTTTTCTTTTCGCCCTCGTAAACTGGCAACACCACAATGTCAGAACGCTATATCTGATATTGTAAAAAAGCTGAACAAATTATCTTTTTCTGAGTGCAAACAGCAGAACTCTAACTAAAATAGCTTAAAAGATATTAGCGGTTCAATACCAATGTTTTAGGAATTATGACAAAAAAATGTTGATAATTAATTAAAAATCGTTTTGTGAAGTATACAAAGGCGGTTCTTCCAAGCCAATTGATATACAGCTGTCAACCTGATATTTTTAAAAACGCAGACGTCTGTTCTACTGAAATCATATAAGAATAACCTACATTCATGGAGGTTTTAAGTCGTTTCGTCAAATAATCGAAAAATATAAAAACTATTCAAAAATTTAGTTTTTTTCTTTTCGCCCTCGTAAACTGGCAACACCACAATGTCAGAACGCTATATCTGATATTGTAAAAAAGCTGAACAAATTATCTTTTTCTGAGTGCAAACAGCAGAACTCTAACTAAAATAGCTTAAACGATATTAGCGGTTCAATACCAATGTTTTTCGAGTTATGACAACAAAATGTTGATAATTAATGAAAAATCGTTTTGTGAAGTATACAAAGGCGGTTCTTCCAAGCCAATTGATATACAGCTGTCAACCTGATATTTCTAAAAACGCAGACGTCTGTTCTACTGAAACCATATAAGAATAACCTACATTCATGGAGGTTTTAAGTCGTTTCGTCAAATTATCGAAAAATATAAAAACTATTCAAAAATTTAGTTTTTTTCTTTTCGCCCTCGTAAACTGGCAACACCACAATGTCAGAACGCTATATCTGATATTGTAAAAAAGCTGAACAAATTATCTTTTTCTGAGTGCAAACAGCAGAACTCTAACTAAAATAGCTTAAACGATATTAGCGGTTCAATACCAATGTTTTTCGAGTTATGACAACAAAATGTTGATAATTAATGAAAAATCGTTTTGTGAAGTATACAAAGGCGGTTTTCCAAGCCAATTGATATACAGCTGTCAACCTGATATTTCTAAAAACGCAGACGTCTGTTCTACTGAAACCATATAAGAATAACCTACATTCATGGAGGTTTTAAGTCGTTTCGTCAAAAAAATCGAAAAATATAAAAACTATTCAAAAATTTAGTTTTTTTCTTTTCACCCTCGTAAACTGGCAACACCACAACGTCAGAACGCTATATCTGATATTGTAAAAAAGTTTAACAAATTATCTTTCTCTGAGTGCAAACAGCAGAACTCTACCTAAAATAGCTTAAAAGATATTAGCGGTTCAATACCAATGTTTTAGGAATTATGACAAAAAAATTTTGATAATTAATTAAAAATCGTTTTGTGAAGTATACAAAGGCGGTTCTTCCAAGCCAATTGATATACAGCTGTCAACCTGATATTTCTAAAAACGCAGACGTCTGTTCTACTGAAACCATATAAGAATAACCTACGATCATGGAGGTTTTAAGTCGTTTCGTCAAAAAATCGAAAAATATAAAAACTATTCAAAAATTTAGTTTATTTCTTTTCGCCCTCGTAAACTGGCAACACCACAACGTCAGAACGCTATATCTGATATTGTAAAAAATCTGAACAAATTATCTTTCTCTGAGTGCAAACAGCAGAACTCTACCTAAAATAGCTTAAAAGATATTAGCGGTTCAATACCAATGTTTTAGGAATTATGACAAAAAAATGTTGATAATTAATTAAAAATCGTTTTGTGAAGTATACAAAGGCGGTTCTTCCAAGCCAATTGATATACAGCGGTCAACCCAATATTTCCAAATTTAAAGACGTCTGTTCTACTGAAACCATATAAGAATCACCTACATTCATGGAGGTTTTAAGTCGTTTCGTCAAAAAATCGAAAAATATAAAAAACTATTCAAAAATTTAGTTTTTTTCTTTTCACCCTCGTAAACTGGCAACACCACAAAGTCAGAACGCTATATCTGATATTGTAAAAAAGCTGAACAAATTATCATTTTCTGAGTGCAAACAGCAGAACTCTAACTAAAATAGCTTAAACGATATTAGCGGTTCAATACCAATGTTTTAGGAATTATGACAACAAAATGTCGATAATTAATGAAAAATCGTTTTGTGAAGTATACAAAGGCGGTTCTTCCAAGCCAATTGATATACAGCGGTCAACCCAATATTTCCAAATTTAAAGACGTCTGTTCTACTGAAACCATATAAGAATCACCTACATTCATGGAGGTTTTAAGTCGTTTCGTCAAAAAATCGAAAAATATAAAAACTATTCAAAAATTTAGTTTTTTTCTTTTCGCCCTCGTAAACTGGCAACACCACAATGTCAGAACGCTATATCTGATATTGTAAAAAAGCTGAACAAATTATCTTTTTCTGAGTGCAAACAGCAGAACTCTAACTAAAATAGCTTAAACGATATTAGCGGTTCAATACCAATGTTTTTCGAGTTATGACAACAAAATGTTGATAATTAATGAAAAATCGTTTTGTGAAGTATACAAAGGCGGTTCTTCCAAGCCAATTGATATACAGCTGTCAACCTGATATTTCTAAAAACGCAGACGTCTGTTCTACTGAAACCATATAAGAATAACCTACATTCATGGAGGTTTTAAGTCGTTTCGTCAAAAAATCGAAAAATATAAAAACTATTCAAAAATTTAGTTTTTTTCTTTTCGCCCTCGTAAACTGGCAACACCACAATGTCAGAACGCTATATCTGATATTGTAAAAAAGCTGAACAAATTATCTTTTTCTGAGTGCAAACAGCAGAACTCTAACTAAAATAGCTTAAACGATATTAGCGGTTCAATACCAATGTTTTTCGAGTTATGACAACAAAATGTTGATAATTAATGAAAAATCGTTTTGTGAAGTATACAAAGGCGGTTCTTCCAAGCCAATTGATATACAGCTGTCAACCTGATATTTCTAAAAACGCAGACGTCTGTTCTACTGAAACCATATAAGAATAACCTACATTCATGGAGGTTTTAAGTCGTTTCGTCAAATTATCGAAAAATATAAAAACTATTCAAAAATTTAGTTTTTTTCTTTTCGCCCTCGTAAACTGGCAACACCACAATGTCAGAACGCTATATCTGATATTGTAAAAAAGCTGAACAAATTATCTTTTTCTGAGTGCAAACAGCAGAACTCTAACTAAAATAGCTTAAACGATATTAGCGGTTCAATACCAATGTTTTTCGAGTTATGACAACAAAATGTTGATAATTAATGAAAAATCGTTTTGTGAAGTATACAAAGGCGGTTCTTCCAAGCCAATTGATATACAGCTGTCAACCTGATATTTCTAAAAACGCAGACGTCTGTTCTACTGAAACCATATAAGAATAACCTACATTCATGGAGGTTTTAAGTCGTTTCGTCAAAAAATCGAAAAATATAAAAACTATTCAAAAATTTAGTTTTTTTCTTTTCGCCCTCGTAAACTGGCAACACCACAATGTCAGAACGCTATATCTGATATTGTAAAAAAGCTGAACAAATTATCTTTTTCTGAGTGCAAACAGCAGAACTCTAACTAAAATAGCTTAAAAGATATTAGCGGTTCAATACCAATGTTTTAGGAATTATGACAAAAAAATGTTGATAATTAATTAAAAATCGTTTTGTGAAGTATACAAAGGCGGTTCTTCCAAGCCAATTGATATACAGCTGTCAACCTGATATTTTTAAAAACGCAGACGTCTGTTCTACTGAAATCATATAAGAATAACCTACATTCATGGAGGTTTTAAGTCGTTTCGTCAAATAATCGAAAAATATAAAAACTATTCAAAAATTTAGTTTTTTTCTTTTCGCCCTCGTAAACTGGCAACACCACAATGTCAGAACGCTATATCTGATATTGTAAAAAAGCTGAACAAATTATCTTTTTCTGAGTGCAAACAGCAGAACTCTAACTAAAATAGCTTAAACGATATTAGCGGTTCAATACCAATGTTTTTCGAGTTATGACAACAAAATGTTGATAATTAATGAAAAATCGTTTTGTGAAGTATACAAAGGCGGTTCTTCCAAGCCAATTGATATACAGCTGTCAACCTGATATTTCTAAAAACGCAGACGTCTGTTCTACTGAAACCATATAAGAATAACCTACATTCATGGAGGTTTTAAGTCGTTTCGTCAAATTATCGAAAAATATAAAAACTATTCAAAAATTTAGTTTTTTTCTTTTCGCCCTCGTAAACTGGCAACACCACAATGTCAGAACGCTATATCTGATATTGTAAAAAAGCTGAACAAATTATCTTTTTCTGAGTGCAAACAGCAGAACTCTAACTAAAATAGCTTAAACGATATTAGCGGTTCAATACCAATGTTTTTCGAGTTATGACAACAAAATGTTGATAATTAATGAAAAATCGTTTTGTGAAGTATACAAAGGCGGTTCTTCCAAGCCAATTGATATACAGCTGTCAACCTGATATTTCTAAAAACGCAGACGTCTGTTCTACTGAAACCATATAAGAATAACCTACATTCATGGAGGTTTTAAGTCGTTTCGTCAAAAAATCGAAAAATATAAAAACTATTCAAAAATTTAGTTTTTTTCTTTTCACCCTCGTAAACTGGCAACACCACAACGTCAGAACGCTATATCTGATATTGTAAAAAAGTTTAACAAATTATCTTTCTCTGAGTGCAAACAGCAGAACTCTACCTAAAATAGCTTAAAAGATATTAGCGGTTCAATACCAATGTTTTAGGAATTATGACAAAAAAATTTTGATAATTAATTAAAAATCGTTTTGTGAAGTATACAAAGGCGGTTCTTCCAAGCCAATTGATATACAGCTGTCAACCTGATATTTCTAAAAACGCAGACGTCTGTTCTACTGAAACCATATAAGAATAACCTACGATCATGGAGGTTTTAAGTCGTTTCGTCAAAAAATCGAAAAATATAAAAACTATTCAAAAATTTAGTTTATTTCTTTTCGCCCTCGTAAACTGGCAACACCACAACGTCAGAACGCTATATCTGATATTGTAAAAAATCTGAACAAATTATCTTTCTCTGAGTGCAAACAGCAGAACTCTACCTAAAATAGCTTAAAAGATATTAGCGGTTCAATACCAATGTTTTAGGAATTATGACAAAAAAATGTTGATAATTAATTAAAAATCGTTTTGTGAAGTATACAAAGGCGGTTCTTCCAAGCCAATTGATATACAGCGGTCAACCCAATATTTCCAAATTTAAAGACGTCTGTTCTACTGAAACCATATAAGAATCACCTACATTCATGGAGGTTTTAAGTCGTTTCGTCAAAAAATCGAAAAATATAAAAACTATTCAAAAATTTAGTTTTTTTCTTTTCACCCTCGTAAACTGGCAACACCACAAAGTCAGAACGCTATATCTGATATTGTAAAAAAGCTGAACAAATTATCATTTTCTGAGTGCAAACAGCAGAACTCTAACTAAAATAGCTTAAACGATATTAGCGGTTCAATACCAATGTTTTAGGAATTATGACAACAAAATGTCGATAATTAATGAAAAATCGTTTTGTGAAGTATACAAAGGCGGTTCATCCAAGCCAATTGATATACAGCTGTCAACCTGATATTTCTAAAAACGCAGACGTCTGTTCTACTGAAACCATATAAGAATAACCTACATTCATGGAGGTTTTAAGTCGTTTCGTCAAAAAATCGAAAAATATAAAAACTATTCAAAAATTTAGTTTTTTTCTTTTCGCCCTCGTAAACTGGCAACACCACAATGTCAGAACGCTATATCTGATATTGTAAAAAAGCTGAACAAATTATCTTTTTCTGAGTGCAAACAGCAGAACTCTAACTAAAATAGCTTAAAAGATATTAGCGGTTCAATACCAATGTTTTAGGAATTATGACAAAAAAATGTTGATAATTAATTAAAAATCGTTTTGTGAAGTATACAAAGGCGGTTCTTCCAAGCCAATTGATATACAGCTGTCAACCTGATATTTTTAAAAACGCAGACGTCTGTTCTACTGAAACCATATAAGAATAACCTACATTCATGGAGGTTTTAAGTCGTTTCGTCAAATAATCGAAAAATATAAAAACTATTCAAAAATTTAGTTTTTTTCTTTTCGCCCTCGTAAACTGGCAACACCACAATGTCAGAACGCTATATCTGATATTGTAAAAAAGCTGAACAAATTATCTTTTTCTGAGTGCAAACAGCAGAACTCTAACTAAAATAGCTTAAACGATATTAGCGGTTCAATACCAATGTTTTTCGAGTTATGACAACAAAATGTTGATAATTAATGAAAAATCGTTTTGTGAAGTATACAAAGGCGGTTCTTCCAAGCCAATTGATATACAGCTGTCAACCTGATATTTCTAAAAACGCAGACGTCTGTTCTACTGAAACCATATAAGAATAACCTACATTCATGGAGGTTTTAAGTCGTTTCGTCAAAAAATCGAAAAATATAAAAACTATTCAAAAATTTAGTTTTTTTCTTTTCACCCTCGTAAACTGGCAACACCACAACGTCAGAACGCTATATCTGATATTGTAAAAAAGCTGAACAAATTATCTTTTTCTGAGTGCAAACAGCAGAACTCTAACTAATATAGCTTAAACGATATTAGCGGTTCAATACCAATGTTTTAGGAATTATGACAACAAAATGTTGATAATTAATGAAAAATCGTTTTGTGAAGTATACAAAGGCTGTTCTTCCAAGCCAATTGATATACAGCTGTCAACCTGATATTTCTAAAAACGCAGACGTCTGTTCTACTGAAACCATATAAGAATAACCTACATTCATGGAGGTTTTAAGTCGTTTCGTCAAAAAATCGAAAAATATAAAAACTATTCAAAAATTTAGTTTTTTTCTTTTCGCCCTCGTAAGCTGGCAACACCACAACGTCAGAACGCTATATCTGATATTGTAAAAAAGCTGAACAAATTATCTTTTTCTGAGTGCAAACAGCAGAACTCTAACTAAAATAGCTTAAACGATATTAGCGGTTCAATACCAATGTTTTAGGAATTATGACAACAAAATGTTGATAATTAATGAAAAATCGTTTTGTGAAGTATACAAAGGCGGTTCTTCCAAGCCAATTGATATACAGCTGTCAACCTGATATTTTTAAAAACGCAGACGTCTGTTCTACTGAAACCATATAAGAATAACCTACATTCATGGAGGTTTTAAGTCGTTTCGTCAAAAAATCGAAAAATATAAAAACTATTCAAAAATTTAGTTTTTTTCTTTTCGCCCTCGTAAGCTGGCAACACCACAACGTCAGAACGCTATATCTGATATTGTAAAAAAGCTGAACAAATTATCTTTTTCTGAGTGCAAACAGCAGAACTCTAACTAATATAGCTTAAACGATATTAGCGGTTCAATACCAATGTTTTAGGAATTATGACAAAAAAATGTTGATAATTAATTAAAAATCGTTTTGTGAAGTATACAAAGGCGGTTCTTCCAAGCCAATTGATATACAGCTGTCAACCTGATATTTTTAAAAACGCAGACGTCTGTTCTACTGAAACCATATAAGAATAACCTACATTCATGGAGGTTTTAAGTCGTTTCGTCAAAAAATCGAAAAATATAAAAACTATTCAAAAATTTAGTTTTTTTCTTTTCACCCTCGTAAACTGGCAACACCACAACGTCAGAACGCTATATCTGATATTGTAAAAAAGCTGAACAAATTATCTTTTTCTGAGTGCAAACAGCAGAACTCTAACTAATATAGCTTAAACGATATTAGCGGTTCAATACCAATGTTTTAGGAATTATGACAACAAAATGTTGATAATTAATGAAAAATCGTTTTGTGAAGTATACAAAGGCTGTTCTTCCAAGCCAATTGATATACAGCTGTCAACCTGATATTTCTAAAAACGCAGACGTCTGTTCTACTGAAACCATATAAGAATAACCTACATTCATGGAGGTTTTAAGTCGTTTCGTCAAAAAATCGAAAAATATAAAAACTATTCAAAAATTTAGTTTTTTTCTTTTCGCCCTCGTAAGCTGGCAACACCACAACGTCAGAACGCTATATCTGATATTGTAAAAAAGCTGAACAAATTATCTTTTTCTGAGTGCAAACAGCAGAACTCTAACTAAAATAGCTTAAACGATATTAGCGGTTCAATACCAATGTTTTAGGAATTATGACAACAAAATGTTGATAATTAATGAAAAATCGTTTTGTGAAGTATACAAAGGCGGTTCTTCCAAGCCAATTGATATACAGCTGTCAACCTGATATTTTTAAAAACGCAGACGTCTGTTCTACTGAAACCATATAAGAATAACCTACATTCATGGAGGTTTTAAGTCGTTTCGTCAAAAAATCGAAAAATATAAAAACTATTCAAAAATTTAGTTTTTTTCTTTTCACCCTCGTAAACTGGCAACACCACAACGTCAGAACGCTATATCTGATATTGTAAAAAAGCTGAACAAATTATCTTTTTCTGAGTGCAAACAGCAGAACTCTAACTAATATAGCTTAAACGATATTAGCGGTTCAATACCAATGTTTTAGGAATTATGACAACAAAATGTTGATAATTAATGAAAAATCGTTTTGTGAAGTATACAAAGGCTGTTCTTCCAAGCCAATTGATATACAGCTGTCAACCTGATATTTCTAAAAACGCAGACGTCTGTTCTACTGAAACCATATAAGAATAACCTACATTCATGGAGGTTTTAAGTCGTTTCGTCAAAAAATCGAAAAATATAAAAACTATTCAAAAATTTAGTTTTTTTCTTTTCGCCCTCGTAAGCTGGCAACACCACAACGTCAGAACGCTATATCTGATATTGTAAAAAAGCTGAACAAATTATCTTTTTCTGAGTGCAAACAGCAGAACTCTAACTAAAATAGCTTAAACGATATTAGCGGTTCAATACCAATGTTTTAGGAATTATGACAACAAAATGTTGATAATTAATGAAAAATCGTTTTGTGAAGTATACAAAGGCGGTTCATCCAAGCCAATTGATATACAGCTGTCAACCTGATATTTCTAAAAACGCAGACGTCTGTTCTACTGAAACCATATAAGAATAACCTACGATCATGGAGGTTTTAAGTCGTTTCGTCAAAAAATCGAAAAATATAAAAACTATTCAAAAATTTAGTTTTTTTCTTTTCACCCTCGTAAACTGGCAACACCACAACGTCAGAACGCTATATCTGATATTGTAAAAAAGCTGAACAAATTATCTTTTTCTGAGTGCAAACAGCAGAACTCTAACTAAAATAGCTTAAACGATATTAGCGGTTCAATACCAATGTTTTTCGAGTTATGACAACAAAATGTTGATAATTAATGAAAAATCGTTTTGTGAAGTATACAAAGGCGGTTCTTCCAAGCCAATTGATATACAGCTGTCAACCTGATATTTCTAAAAACGCAGACGTCTGTTCTACTGAAACCATATAAGAATAACCTACGATCATGGAGGTTTTAAGTCGTTTCGTCAAAAAATCGAAAAATATAAAAAATTCAAAAATTTAGTTTTTTTCTTTTCACCCTCGTAAACTGGCAACCCCACAACGTCAGAACGCTATATCTGATATTGTAAAAAAGCTGAACAAATTAACTTTCTCTGAGTGCAAACAGCAGAACTCTACCTAAAATAGCTTAAAAGATATTAGCGGTTCAATACCAATGTTTTAGGAATTATGACAAAAAAATGTTGATAATTAATGAAAAATCGTTTTGTGAAGTATACAAAGGCGGTTCTTCCAAGCCAATTGATATACAGCAGTCAACCTGATATTTCTAAAAACGCAGACGTCTGTTCTACTGAAACCATATAAGAATAACCTACGATCATGGAGGTTTTAAGTCGTTTCGTCAAAAAATCGAAAAATATAAAAAATTCAAAAATTTAGTTTTTTTCTTTTCACCCTCGTAAACTGGCAACACCACAACGTCAGAACGCTATATCTGATATTGTAAAAAAGCTGAACAAATTAACTTTCTCTGTGTGCAAACAGCAGAACTCTACCTAAAATAGCTTAAATGATATTAGCGGTTCAATACCAATGTTTTAGGAATTATGACAACAAAATGTTGATAATTAATGAAAAATCGTTTTCTGAAGTATACAAAGGCGGTTCTTCCAAGCCAATTGATATACAGCTGTCAACCTGATATTTCTAAAAACGCAGACGTCTGATCTTCTGCAACCATATAAGAATAACCTACATTCATGGAGGTTATAAATCGTTTCGTCAAAAAATCGAAAAATATAAAAAATATTCAAAAATTTAGTTTTTTTCTTTTCGCCCTCGTAAGCTGGCAACACCACAACGTCAGAACGCTATATCTGATATTGTAAAAAAGCTGAACAAATTATCTTTTTCTGAGTGCAAACAGCAGAACTCTAACTAAAATAGCTTAAACGATATTAGCGGTTCAATACCAATGTTTTAGGAATTATGACAACAAAATGTTGATAATTAATGAAAAATCGTTTTGTGAAGTATACAAAGGCGGTTCTTCCAAGCCAATTGATATACAGCTGTCAACTTGATATTTCTAAAAACGCAGACGTCTGTTCTACTGAAACCATATAAGAATAACCTACATTCATGGAGATTTTAAGTCGTTTCGTCAAAAAATCGAAAAATATAAAAACTATTCAAAAATTTAGTTTTTTTCTTTTCACCCTCGTAAACTGGCAACACCACAACGTCAGAACGCTATATCTGATATTGTAAAAAAGCTGAACAAATTATCTTTTTCTGAGTGCAAACAGCAGAACTCTAACTAAAATAGCTTAAACGATATTAGCGGTTCAATACCAATGTTTTTCGAGTTATGACAACAAAATGTTGATAATTAATGAAAAATCGTTTTGTGAAGTATACAAAGGCGGTTCTTCCAAGCCAATTGATATACAGCTGTCAACCTGATATTTCTAAAAACGCAGACGTCTGTTCTACTGAAACCATATAAGAATAACCTACATTCATGGAGGTTTTAAGTCGTTTCGTCAAAAAATCGAAAAATATAAAAACTATTCAAAAATATAGTTTTTTTCTTTTCACCCTCGTAAACTGGCAACACCACAACGTCAGAACGCTATATCTGATATTGTAAAAAAGCTGAACAAATTATCTTTTTCTGAGTGCAAACAGCAGAACTCTAACTAATATAGCTTAAACGATATTAGCGGTCCAATACCAATGTTTTAGGAATTATGACAACAAAATGTTGATAATTAATGAAAAATCGTTTTGTGAAGTATACAAAGGCTGTTCTTCCAAGCCAATTGATATACAGCTGTCAACCTGATATTTCTAAAAACGCAGACGTCTGTTCTACTGAAACCATATAAGAATAACCTACGATCATGGAGGTTTTAAGTCGTTTCGTCAAAAAATCGAAAATTATAAAAACTATTCAAAAATTTAGTTTTTTTCTTTTCACCCTCGTAAACTGGCAACACCACAACGTCAGAACGCTATATCTGATATTGTAAAAAAGCTGAACAAATTAACTTTCTCTGAGTGCAAACAGCAGAACTCTACCTAAAATAGCTTAAAAGATATTAGCGGTTCAATATCAATGTTTTAGGAATTATGACAAAAAAATGTTGATAATTAATGAAAAATCGTTTTGTGAAGTATACAAAGGCGGTTCTTCCAAGCCAATTGATATACAGCTGTCAACCTGATATTTCTAAAAACGCAGACGTCTGTTCTACTGAAACCATATAAGAATAACCTACGATCATGGAGGTTTTAAGTCGTTTCGTCAAAAAATCGAAAAATATAAAAAATTCAAAAATTTAGTTTTTTTCTTTTCACCCTCGTAAACTGGCAACACCACAACGTCAGAACGCTATATCTGATATTGTAAAAAAGCTGAACAAATTGACTTTCTCTGAGTGCAAACAGCAGAACTCTACCTAAAATAGCTTAAAAGATATTAGCGGTTCAATACCAATGTTTTAGGAATTATGACAACAAAATGTTGATAATTAATGAAAAATCGTTTTGTGAAGTATACAAAGGCGGTTCTTCCAAGCCAATTGATATACAGCTGTCAACCTGATATTTCTAAAAACGCAGACGTCTGATCTTCTGCAACTATATAAGAATAACCTACATTCATGGAGGTTATAAGTCGTTTCGTCAAAAAATCGAAAAATATAAAAAATATTCAAAAATTTAGTTTTTTTCTTTTCGCCCTCGTAAGCTGGCAACACCACAACGTCAGAACGCTATATCTGATATTGTAAAAAAGCTGAACAAATTATCTTTTTCTGAGTGCAAACAGCAGAACTCTAACTAAAATAGCTTAAACGATATTAGCGGTTCAATACCAATGTTTTAGGAATTATGACAACAAAATGTTGATAATTAATGAAAAATCGTTTTGTGAAGTATACAAAGGCGGTTCTTCCAAGCCAATTGATATACAGCTGTCAACTTGATATTTCTAAAAACGCAGACGTCTGTTCTACTGAAACCATATAAGAATAACCTACATTCATGGAGATTTTAAGTCGTTTCGTCAAAAAATCGAAAAATATAAAAATTATTCAAAAATTTAGTTTTTTTCTTTTCACCCTCGTAAACTGGCAACACCACAACGTCAGAACGCTATATCTGATATTGTAAAAAAGCTGAACAAATTATCTTTTTCTGAGTGCAAACAGCAGAACTCTAACTAAAATAGCTTAAACGATATTAGCGGTTCAATACCAATGTTTTTCGAGTTATGACAACAAAATGTTGATAATTAATGAAAAATCGTTTTGTGAAGTATACAAAGGCGGTTCTTCCAAGCCAATTGATATACAGCTGTCAACCTGATATTTCTAAAAACGCAGACGTCTGTTCTACTGAAACCATATAAGAATAACCTACATTCATGGAGGTTTTAAGTCGTTTCGTCAAAAAATCGAAAAATATAAAAACTATTCAAAAATATAGTTTTTTTCTTTTCACCCTCGTAAACTGGCAACACCACAACGTCAGAACGCTATATCTGATATTGTAAAAAAGCTGAACAAATTATCTTTTTCTGAGTGCAAACAGCAGAACTCTAACTAATATAGCTTAAACGATATTAGCGGTTCAATACCAATGTTTTAGGAATTATGACAACAAAATGTTGATAATTAATGAAAAATCGTTTTGTGAAGTATACAAAGGCTGTTCTTCCAAGCCAATTGATATACAGCTGTCAACCTGATATTTCTAAAAACGCAGACGTCTGTTCTACTGAAACCATATAAGAATAACCTACGATCATGGAGGTTTTAAGTCGTTTCGTCAAAAAATCGAAAAATATAAAAACTATTCAAAAATTTAGTTTTTTTCTTTTCACCCTCGTAAACTGGCAACACCACAACGTCAGAACGCTATATCTGATATTGTAAAAAAGCTGAACAAATTATCTTTTTCTGAGTGCAAACAGCAGAACTCTAACTAAAATAGCTTAAACGATATTAGCGGTTCAATACCAATGTTTTTCAAGTTATGACAACAAAATGTTGATAATTAATGAAAAATCGTTTTGTGAAGTATACAAAGGCGGTTCTTCCAAGCCAATTGATATACAGCTGTCAACCTGATATTTCTAAAAACGCAGACGTCTGTTCTACTGAAACCATATAAGAATAACCTACGATCATGGAGGTTTTATGTCGTTTCGTCAAAAAATCGAAAAATATAAAAAATTCAAAAATTTAGTTTTTTTCTTTTCACCCTCGTAAACTGGCAACACCACAACGTCAGAACGCTATATCTGATATTGTAAAAAAGCTGAACAAATTAACTTTCTCTGAGTGCAAACAGCAGAACTCTACCTAAAATAGCTTAAAAGATATTAGCGGTTCAATACCAATGTTTTAGGAATTATGACAAAAAAATGTTGATAATTAATGACAAATCGTTTTGTGAAGTATACAAAGGCGGTTCTTCCAAGCCAATTGATATACAGCTGTCAACCTGATATTTCTAAAAACGCAGACGTCTGTTCTACTGAAACCATATAAGAATAACCTACGATCATGGAGGTTTTAAGTCGTTTCGTCAAAAAATCGAAAAATATAAAAAATTCAAAAATTTAGTTTTTTTCTTTTCACCCTCGTAAACTGGCAACACCACAACGTCAGAACGCTATATCTGATATTGTAAAAAAGCTGAACAAATTAACTTTCTCTGAGTGCAAACAGCAGAACTCTACCTAAAATAGCTTAAAAGATATTAGCGGTTCAATACCAATGTTTTAGGAATTATGACAAAAAAATGTTGATAATTAATGAAAAATCGTTTTGTGAAGTATACAAAGGCGGTTCTTCCAAAACAATTGATATACAGCTGTCAACCTGATATTTCTAAAAACACAGACGTCTGATCTTCTGCAACCATATAAGAATAACCTACATTCATGGAGGTTATAAGTCGTTTCGTCAACAAATCGAAAAATATAAAAAATATTCAAAAATTTAGTTTTTTTCTTTTCGCCCTCGTAAGATGGCAACACCACAACGTCAGAACGCTATATCTGATATTGTAAAAAAGCTGAACAAATTATCTTTTTCTGAGTGCAAACAGCAGAACTCTAACTAAAATAGCTTAAACGATATTAGCGGTTCAATACCAATGTTTTAGGAATTATGACAACAAAATGTTGATAATTAATGAAAAATCGTTTTGTGAAGTATACAAAGGCGGTTCTTCCAAGCCAATTGATATACAGCTGTCAACTTGATATTTCTAAAAACGCAGACGTCTGTTCTACTGAAACCATATAAGAATAACCTACATTCATGGAGATTTTAAGTCGTTTCGTCAAAAAATCGAAAAATATAAAAACTATTCAAAAATTTAGTTTTTTTCTTTTCACCCTCGTAAACTGGCAACACCACAACGTCAGAAAGCTATATCTGATATTGTAAAAAATCTGAACAAATTATCTTTTTCTGAGTGCAAACAGCAGAACTCTAACTAAAATAGCTTAAACGATATTAGCGGTTCAATACCAATGTTTTTCGAGTTATGACAACAAAATGTTGATAATTAATGAAAAATCGTTTTGTGAAGTATACAAATGCGGTTCTTCCAAGCCAATTGATATACAGCTGTCAACCTGATATTTCTAAAAACGCAGACGTCTGTTCTACTGAAACCATATAAGAATAACCTACGATCATGGAGGTTTTAAGTCGTTTCGTCAAAAAATCGAAAAATATAAAAAATTCAAAAATTTAGTTTTTTTCTTTTCACCCTCGTAAACTGGCAACACCACAACGTCAGAACGCTATATCTGATATTGTAAAAAAGCTGAACAAATTAACTTTCTCTGAGTGCAAACAGCAGAACTCTACCTAAAATAGCTTAAAAGATATTAGCGGTTCAATACCAATGTTTTAGGAATTATGACAAAAAAATGTTGATAATTAATGACAAATCGTTTTGTGAAGTATACAAAGGCGGTTCTTCCAAGCCAATTGATATACAGCTGTCAACCTGATATTTCTAAAAACGCAGACGTCTGTTCTACTGAAACCATATAAGAATAACCTACGATCATGGAGGTTTTAAGTCGTTTCGTCAAAAAATCGAAAAATATAAAAAATTCAAAAATTTAGTTTTTTTCTTTTCACCCTCGTAAACTGGCAACACCACAACGTCAGAACGCTATATCTGATATTGTAAAAAAGCTGAACAAATTAACTTTCTCTGAGTGCAAACAGCAGAACTCTACCTAAAATAGCTTAAAAGATATTAGCGGTTCAATACCAATGTTTTAGGAATTATGACAAAAAAATGTTGATAATTAATGAAAAATCGTTTTGTGAAGTATACAAAGGCGGTTCTTCCAAAACAATTGATATACAGCTGTCAACCTGATATTTCTAAAAACGCAGACGTCTGATCTTCTGCAACCATATAAGAATAACCTACATTCATGGAGGTTATAAGTCGTTTCGTCAAAAAATCGAAAAATATAAAAAATATTCAAAAATTTAGTTTTTTTCTTTTCGCCCTCGTAAGCTGGCAACACCACAACGTCAGAACGCTATATCTGATATTGTAAAAAAGCTGAACAAATTATCTTTTTCTGAGTGCAAACAGCAGAACTCTAACTAAAATAGCTTAAACGATATTAGCGGTTCAATACCAATGTTTTAGGAATTATGACAACAAAATGTTGATAATTAATGAAAAATCGTTTTGTGAAGTATACAAAGGCGGTTCTTCCAAGCCAATTGATATACAGCTGTCAACTTGATATTTCTAAAAACGCAGACGTCTGTTCTACTGAAACCATATAAGAATAACCTACATTCATGGAGATTTTAAGTCGTTTCGTCAAAAAATCGAAAAATATAAAAACTATTCAAAAATTTAGTTTTTTTCTTTTCACCCTCGTAAACTGGCAACACCACAACGTCAGAACGCTATATCTGATATTGTAAAAAATCTGAACAAATTATCTTTTTCTGAGTGCAAACAGCAGAACTCTAACTAAAATAGCTTAAACGATATTAGCGGTTCAATACCAATGTTTTTCGAGTTATGACAACAAAATGTTGATAATTAATGAAAAATCGTTTTGTGAAGTATACAAATGCGGTTCTTCCAAGCCAATTGATATACAGCTGTCAACCTGATATTTCTAAAAACGCAGACGTCTGTTCTACTGAAACCATATAAGAATAACCTACGATCATGGAGGTTTTAAGTCGTTTCGTCAAAAAATCGAAAAATATAAAAAATTCAAAAATTTAGTTTTTTTCTTTTCACCCTCGTAAACTGGCAACACCACAACGTCAGAACGCTATATCTGATATTGTAAAAAAGCTGAACAAATTAACTTTCTCTGAGTGCAAACAGCAGAACTCTACCTAAAATAGCTTAAAAGATATTAGCGGTTCAATACCAATGTTTTAGGAATTATGACAAAAAAATGTTGATAATTAATGAAAAATCGTTTTGTGAAGTATACAAAGGCGGTTCTTCCAAGCCAATTGATATACAGCTGTCAACTTGATATTTCTAAAAACGCAGACGTCTGTTCTACTGAAACCATATAAGAATAACCTACATTCATGGAGATTTTAAGTCGTTTCGTCAAAAAATCGAAAAATATAAAAACTATTCAAAAATTTAGTTTTTTTCTTTTCACCCTCGTAAACTGGCAACACCACAACGTCAGAACGCTATATCTGATATTGTAAAAAATCTGAACAAATTATCTTTTTCTGAGTGCAAACAGCAGAACTCTAACTAAAATAGCTTAAACCATATTAGCGGTTCAATACCAATGTTTTTCGAGTTATGACAACAAAATGTTGATAATTAATGAAAAATCGTTTTGTGAAGTATACAAATGCGGTTCTTCCAAGCCAATTGATATACAGCTGTCAACCTGATATTTCTAAAAACGCAGACGTCTGTTCTACTGAAACCATATAAGAATAACCTACGATCATGGAGGTTTTAAGTCGTTTCGTCAAAAAATCGAAAAATATAAAAAATTCAAAAATTTAGTTTTTTTCTTTTCACCCTCGTAAACTGGCAACACCACAACGTCAGAACGCTATATCTGATATTGTAAAAAAGCTGAACAAATTAACTTTCTCTGAGTGCAAACAGCAGAACTCTACCTAAAATAGCTTAAAAGATATTAGCGGTTCAATACCAATGTTTTAGGAATTATGACAAAAAAATGTTGATAATTAATGAAAAATCGTTTTGTGAAGTATACAAAGGCGGTTCTTCCAAGCCAATTGATATACAGCTGTCAACCTGATATTTCTAAAAACGCAGACGTCTGATCTTCTGCAACCATATAAGAATAACCTACATTCATGGAGGTTATAAGTCGTTTCGTCAAAAAATCGAAAAATATAAAAAAATATTCAAAAATTCAGTTTTTTTCTTTTCGCCCTCGTAAGCTGGCAACACCACAACGTCAGAACGCTATATCTGATATTGTAAAAAAGCTGAACAAATTATCTTTTTCTGAGTGCAAACAGCAGAACTCTAACTAAAATAGCTTAAACGATATTAGCGGTTCAATACCAATGTTTTAGGAATTATGACAACAAAATGTTGATAATTAATGAAAAATCGTTTTGTGAAGTATACAAAGGCGGTTCTTCCAAGCCAATTGATATACAGCTGTCAACTTGATATTTCTAAAAACGCAGACGTCTGTTCTACTGAAACCATATAAGAATAACCTACATTCATGGAGATTTTAAGTCGTTTCGTCAAAAAATCGAAAAATATAAAAACTATTCAAAAATTTAGTTTTTTTCTTTTCACCCTCGTAAACTGGCAACACCACAACGTCAGAACGCTATATCTGATATTGTAAAAAAGCTGAACAAATTATCTTTTTCTGAGTGCAAACAGCAGAACTCTAACTAAAATAGCTTAAACGATATTAGCGGTTCAATACCAATGTTTTAGGAATTATGACAACAAAATGTTGATAATTAATGAAAAATCGTTTTGTGAAGTATACAAAGGCGGTTCTTCCAAGCCAATTGATATACAGCTAACAACCTGATATTTCTAAAAACGCAGACGTCTGTTCTACTGAAACCATATAAGAATAACCTACGATCATGGAGGTTTTAAGTCGTTTCGTCAAAAAATCGAAAAATATAAAAACTATTCAAAAATTTAGTTTTTTTCTTTTCGCCCTCGTAAGCTGGCAACACCACAACGTCAGAACGCTATATCTGATATTGTAAAAAAGCTGAACAAATTATCTTTTTCTGAGTGCAAACAGCAGAACTCTAACTAAAATAGCTTAAACGATATTAGCGGTTCAATACCAATGTTTTAGGAATTATGACAACAAAATGTTGATAATTAATGAAAAATCGTTTTGTGAAGTATACAAAGGCGGTTCTTCCAAGCCAATTGATATACAGCTGTCAACTTGATATTTCTAAAAACGCAGACGTCTGTTCTACTGAAACCATATAAGAATAACCTACATTCATGGAGATTTTAAGTCGTTTCGTCAAAAAATCGAAAAATATAAAAACTATTCAAAAATTTAGTTTTTTTCTTTTCACCCTCGTAAACTGGCAACACCACAACGTCAGAACGCTATATCTGATATTGTAAAAAATCTGAACAAATTATCTTTTTCTGAGTGCAAACAGCAGAACTCTAACTAAAATAGCTTAAACGATATTAGCGGTTCAATACCAATGTTTTAGGAATTATGACAAAAAAATGTTGATAATTAATGAAAAATCGTTTTGTGAAGTATACAAAGGCGGTTCTTCCAAGCCAATTGATATACAGCTGTCAACCTGATATTTCTAAAAACGCAGACGTCTGATCTTCTGCAACCATATAAGAATAACCTACATTCATGGAGGTTATAAGTCGTTTCGTCAAAAAATCGAAAAATATAAAAAATATTCAAAAATTCAGTTTTTTTCTTTTCGCCCTCGTAAGCTGGCAACACCACAACGTCAGAACGCTATATCTGATATTGTAAAAAAGCTGAACAAATTATCTTTTTCTGAGTGCAAACAGCAGAACTCTAACTAAAATAGCTTAAACGATATTAGCGGTTCAATACCAATGTTTTAGGAATTATGACAACAAAATGTTGATAATTAATGAAAAATCGTTTTGTGAAGTATACAAAGGCGGTTCTTCCAAGCCAATTGATATACAGCTGTCAACCTGATATTTTTAAAAACGCAGACGTCTGTTCTACTGAAACCATATAAGAATAACCTACATTCATGGAGGTTTTAAGTCGTTTCGTCAAATAATCGAAAAATATAAAAACTATTCAAAAATGTAGTTTTTTTCTATTCGCCCCTCGTAAACTGGCAACACCACAACGTCAGAACGCTATATCTGATATTGTAAAAAAGCTGAACAAATTATCTTTTTCTGAGTGCAAACAGCAGAACTCTAACTAAAATAGCTTGAACGATATTAGCGGTGCAATACCAATGTTTTTCGAGTTATGACAACAAAATGTTGATAATTAATGAAAAATCGTTTTGTGAAGTATACAAAGGCGGTTCTTCCAAGCCAATTGATATACAGCTGTCAACCTGATATTTCTAAAAACGCAGACGTCTGTTCTACTGAAACCATATAAGAATAACCTACATTCATGGAGGTTTTAAGTCGTTTCGTCAAAAAATCGAAAAATATAAAAAACTATTCAAAAATTAATTTTTTTTCTTTTCGCCCTCGTAAGCTGGCAACACCACAACGTCAGAACGCTATATCTGATATTGTAAAAAAGCTGAACAAATTATCTTTCTCTGATTGCAAAACATCAGAACTTTACCTAAAATAGCTTAAAAGATATTAGCGGTTCAATACCAATGTTTTAGGAATTATGACAAAAAAATGTTGATAATTAATGAAAAATCGTTTTGTGAAGTATACAAAGGCGGTTCTTCCAAGCCAATTGATATACAGCTGTCAACCTGATATTTCTAAAAACGCAGACGTCTGATCTTCTGCAACCATATAAGAATAACCTACATTCATGGAGGTTATAAGTCGTTTCGTCAAAAAATCGAAAAAATATAAAAACTATTCAAAAATTTAGTTTTTTTTCTTTTCGCCCTCGTAAGCTGGCAACACCACAACGTCAGAACGCTATATCTGATATTGTAAAAAAGCTGAACAAATTATCTTTTTCTGAGTGCAAACAGCAGAACTCTAACTAAAATAGCTTAAACGATATTAGCGGTTCAATACCAATGTTTTAGGAATTATGACAACAAAATGTTGATAATTAATGAAAAATCGTTTTGTGAAGTATACAATGGCGGTTCATCCAAGCCAATTGATATACAGCTGTCAACTTGATATTTCTAAAAACGCAGACGTCTGTTCTACTGAAACCATATAAGAATAACCTACATTCATGGAGGTTTTAAGTCGTTTTGTCAAAAAATCGAAAAATATAAAAACTATTCAAAAATATAGTTTTTTTTCTTTTCACCCTCGTAAACTGGCAACACCACAACGTCAGAACGCTATATCTGATATTGTAAAAAAGCTGAAACAAATTATCTTTGTCTGAGTGCAAACAGCAGAACTCTAACTAAAATAGCTTAAACGATATTAGCGGTTCAATACCAATGTTTTAGAAATTATGACAACAAAATGTTGATAATTAATGAAAAATCGTTTTGTGAAGTATACAAATGCGATCTTCCAAGCCAATTGATATACAGCTGTCAACTTGATATTTCTAAAAACGCAGGACGTTTGTTCTACTGAAACCATATAAGAATAACCTACATTCATGGAGGTTTTAAGTCGTTTCGTCAAAAAATCGAAAAATATAAAAACTATTCAAAAATATAGTTTTTTTTCTTTTCACCCTCGTAAACTGGCAAAATCACAATGTCAGAACGCTATATCTGATATTGTAAAAAAGCTGAACAAATTATCTTTTTCTGAGTGCAAACAGCAGAACTCTAACTAAAATAGCTTAAACGATATTAGCGGTTCAATACCAATGTTTTAGGAATTATGACAAAAAAATGTTGATAATTAATTAAAAATCGTTTTGTGATGTATACAAAGGCGGTTCTTCCAATCCAATTGATATACAGCTGTCAACCTGATATTTCTAAAAACGCAGGACGTCTGTTCTACTGAAACCATATAAGAATAACCTACATTCATGGAGGTTTTAAGTCGTTTTCTTCAAAAAATCGAAAAATATAAAAACTATTCAAAAATTAATTTTTTTCTTTTCGCCCTCGTAAGCTGGCAACACCACAACGTCAGAACGCTATATCTGATATTGTAAAAAAGCTGAACAAATTATCTTTCTCTGAGTGCAAACAGCAGAACTCTACCTAAAATAGCTTAAAAGATATTAGCGGTTCAATACCAATGTTTTAGGAATTATGACAACAAAATGTTGATAATTAATGAAAAATCGTTTTGTGAAGTATACAAAGGTGGTTCTTCCAAGCCAATTGATATACAGCTGTCAACCTGATATTTCTAAAAACGCAGACGTCTGTTCTACTGAAACCATATAAGAATAACCTACATTCATGGAGGTTTTAAGTCGTTTCGTCAAAAAATCGAAAAATATAAAAACTATTCAAAAATTAATTTTTTTCTTTTCGCCCTCGTAAGCTGGCAACACCACAACGTCAGAACGCTATATCTGATATTGTAAAAAAGCTGAACAAATTATCTTTCTCTGATTGCAAACAGCAGAACTCTACCTAAAATAGCTTAAAAGATATTAGCGGTTCAATACCAATGTTTTAGGAATTATGACAAAAAAATGTTGATAATTAATGAAAAATCGTTTTGTGAAGTATACAAAGGCGGTTCTTCCAAGCTAATTGATATACAGCTGTCAACCTGATATTTCTAAAAACGCAGACGTCTGTTCTACTGAAACCATATAAGAATAACCTACATTCATGGAGGTTTTAAGTCGTTTCGTCAAAAAATCGAAAAATATAAAAAACTATTCAAAAATTAATTTTTTTCTTTTCGCCCTCGTAAGCTGGCAACACCACAACGTCAGAACGCTATATCTGATATTGTAAAAAAGCTGAACAAATTATCTTTCTCTGATTGCCAAACAGCAGAACTTTACCTAAAATAGCTTAAAAGATATTAGCGGTTCAATACCAATGTTTTTAGGAATTATGACAAAAAAATGTTGATAATTAATGAAAAATCGTTTTGTGAAGTATACAAAGGCGGTTCTTCCAAGCCAATTGATATACAGCTGTCAACCTGATATTTCTAAAAACGCAGACGTCTGTTCTACTGAAACCATATAAGAATAACCTACATTCATGGAGGTTTTAAGTCGTTTTTGTCAAAAAATCGAAAAAATATAAAAAACTATTCAAAAATATAGTTTTTTTCTTTTCACCCTCGTAAACTGGCAACACCACAACGTCAGAACGCTTATATCTGATATTGTAAAAAAGCTGAACAAATTATCTTTGTCTGAGTGCAAACAGCAGAACTCTAACTAAAATAGCTTAAACGATATTAGCGGTTCAATACCAATGTTTTAGAAATTATGACAACAAAATGTTGATAATTAATGAAAAATCGTTTTTGTGAAGTATACAAATGCGGTTCTTCCAAGCCAATTGATATACAGCTGTCAACTTGATATTTCTAAAAACGCAGACGTTTGTTCTACTGAAACCATATAAGAATAACCTACATTCATGGAGGTTTTAAGTCGTTTCGTCAAAAAATCGAAAAAATATAAAAACTATTCAAAAATATAGTTTTTTTTCTTTTCACCCTCGTAAACTGGCAAAATCACAATGTCAGAACGCTATATCTGATATTGTAAAAAAGCTGAACAAATTATCTTTTTCTGAGTGCAAACAGCAGAACTCTAACTAAAATAGCTTAAACGATATTAGCGGTTCAATACCAATGTTTTAGGAATTATGACAACAAAATGTTGATAATTAATGAAAAATCGTTTTGTGAAGTATACAAAGGCGGTTCTTCCAAGCCAATTGATATACAGCTGTCAACTTGATATTTTCTAAAAACGCAGACGTCTGTTCTACTGAAACCATATAAGAATAACCTACATTCATGGAGATTTTAAGTCGTTTCGTCAAAAAATCGAAAAATATAAAAACTATTCAAAAATTTAGTTTTTTTTCTTTTCACCCTCGTAAACTGGCAACACCACAACGTCAGAACGCTATATCTGATATTGTAAAAAATCTGAACAAATTATCTTTTTCTGAGTGCAAACAGCAGAACTCTAACTAAAAATAGCTTAAACGATATTAGCGGTTCAATACCAATGTTTTAGGAATTATGACAAAAAAATGTTGATAATTAATGAAAAATCGTTTTGTGAAGTATACAAAGGCGGTTTCTTCCAAGCCAATTGATATACAGCTGTCAACCTGATATTTCTAAAAACGCAGACGTCTGATCTTCTGCAACCATATAAGAATAACCTACATTCATGGAGGTTATAAGTCGTTTTCGTCAAAAAATCGAAAAATATAAAAAATATTCAAAAATTCAGTTTTTTTCTTTTCGCCCTCGTAAGCTGGCAACACCACAACGTCAGAACGCTATATCTGATATTGTAAAAAAGCTGAACAAATTATCTTTTTCTGAGTGCAAACAGCAGAACTCTAACTAAAATAGCTTAAACGATATTAGCGGTTCAATACCAATGTTTTAGGAATTATGACAACAAAATGTTGATAATTAATGAAAAATCGTTTTGTGAAGTATACAAAGGCGGTTCTTCCAAGCCAATTGATATACAGCTGTCCAACCTGATATTTTTAAAAACGCAGACGTCTGTTCTACTGAAACCATATAAGAATAACCTACATTCATGGAGGTTTTTAAGTCGTTTCGTCAAATAATCGAAAAATATAAAAACTATTCAAAAATGTAGTTTTTTTTCTATTCGCCCTCGTAAACTGGCAACACCACAACGTCAGAACGCTATATCTGATATTGTAAAAAAGCTGAAACAAATTATCTTTTTCTGAGTGGCAAACAGCAGAACTCTAACTAAAATAGCTTGAACGATATTAGCGGTGCAATACCAATGTTTTTCGAGTTATGACAACAAAATGTTGATAATTAATGAAAAATCGTTTTGTGAAGTATACAAAGGCGGTTCTTCCAAGCCAATTGATATACAGCTGTCAACCTGATATTTCTAAAAAACGCAGACGTCTGTTCTACTGAAACCATATAAGAATAACCTACATTCATGGAGGTTTTAAGTCGTTTCGTCAAAAAATCGAAAAAATATAAAAAACTATTCAAAAATTAATTTTTTTCTTTTCGCCCTCGTAAGCTGGCAACCACCACAACGTCAGAACGCTATATCTGATATTGTAAAAAAGCTGAACAAATTATCTTTCTCTGATTGCAAACATCAGAACTTTACCTAAAATAGCTTAAAAGATATTAGCGGTTCAATACCAATGTTTTTAGGAATTATGACAAAAAAATGTTGATAATTAATGAAAAATCGTTTTGTGAAGTATACAAAGGCGGTTCTTCCAAGCCAATTGATATACAGCTGTCAACCTGATATTTCTAAAAACGCAGACGTCTGATCTTCTGCAACCATATAAGAATAACCTACATTCATGGAGGTTATAAGTCGTTTCGTCAAAAAATCGAAAAAATATAAAAACTATTCAAAAATTTAGTTTTTTTTCTTTTCGCCCTCGTAAGCTGGCAACACCACAACGTCAGAACGCTATATCTGATATTGTAAAAAAGCTGAACAAATTATCTTTTTCTGAGTGCAAACAGCAGAACTCTAACTAAAATAGCTTAAACGATATTAGCGGTTCAATACCAATGTTTTAGGAATTATGACAACAAAAATGTTGATAATTAATGAAAAAATCGTTTTTGTGAAGTATTACAATGGCGGTTCATCCAAGCCAATTGATATACAGCTGTCAACTTGATATTTCTAAAAAACGCAGACGTCTGTTCTACTGAAACCATATAAGAATAACCTACATTCATGGAGGTTTTTAAGTCGTTTTGTCAAAAAATCGAAAAATATAAAAACTATTCAAAAATATAGTTTTTTTTCTTTTCACCCTCGTAAACTGGCAACACCACAACGTCAGAACGCTATATCTGATATTGTAAAAAAGCTGAACAAATTATCTTTGTCTGAGTGCAAACAGCAGAACTCTAACTAAAATAGCTTAAACGATATTAGCGGTTCAATACCAATGTTTTAGAAATTATGACAACAAAATGTTGATAATTAATGAAAAATCGTTTTGTGAAGTATACAAATGCGATCTTCCAAGCCAATTGATATACAGCTGTCAACTTGATATTTCTAAAAACGCAGACGTTTGTTCTACTGAAACCATATAAGAATAACCTACATTCATGGAGGTTTTAAGTCGTTTCGTCAAAAAATCGAAAAATATAAAAACTATTCAAAAATATAGTTTTTTTCTTTTCACCCTCGTAAACTGGCAAAAATCACAATGTCAGAACGCTATATCTGATATTGTAAAAAAGCTGAACAAATTATCTTTTTCTGAGTGCAAACAGCAGAACTCTAACTAAAATAGCTTAAACGATATTAGCGGTTCAATACCAATGTTTTAGGAATTATGACAAAAAAATGTTGATAATTAATTAAAAATCGTTTTGTGATGTATACAAAGGCGGTTCTTCCAATCCAATTGATATACAGCTGTCAACCTGATATTTCTAAAAACGCAGACGTCTGTTCTACTGAAACCATATAAGAATAACCTACATTCATGGAGGTTTTAAGTCGTTTCTTCAAAAAATCGAAAAATATAAAAAACTATTCAAAAATTAATTTTTTTCTTTTCGCCCTCGTAAGCTGGCAACACCACAACGTCAGAACGCTATATCTGATATTGTAAAAAAGCTGAACAAATTATCTTTCTCTGAGTGCAAACAGCAGAACTCTACCTAAAATAGCTTAAAAGATATTAGCGGTTCAATACCAATGTTTTAGGAATTATGACAACAAAATGTTGATAATTAATGAAAAATCGTTTTGTGAAGTATACAAAGGTGGTTCTTCCAAGCCAATTGATATACAGCTGTCAACCTGATATTTCTAAAAAACGCAGGACGTCTGTTCTACTGAAACCATATAAGAATAACCTACATTCATGGAGGTTTTTAAGTCGTTTCGTCAAAAAATCGAAAAAATATAAAAAACTATTCAAAAATTAATTTTTTTCTTTTCGCCCTCGTAAGCTGGCAACACCACAACGTCAGAACGCTATATCTGATATTGTAAAAAAGCTGAACAAATTATCTTTCTCTGATTGCAAACAGCAGAAACTCTACCTAAAATAGCTTAAAAGATATTAGCGGTTCAATACCAATGTTTTAGGAATTATGACAAAAAAAATGTTGATAATTAATGAAAAATCGTTTTGTGAAGTATACAAAGGCGGTTCTTCCAAGCTAATTGATATACAGCTGTCAACCTGATATTTCTAAAAACGCAGACGTCTGTTTCTACTGAAACCATATAAGAATAACCTACATTCATGGAGGTTTTAAGTCGTTTCGTCAAAAAATCGAAAAATATAAAAAACTATTCAAAAATTAATTTTTTTTCTTTTCGCCCTCGTAAGCTGGCAACACCACAACGTCAGAACGCTATATCTGATATTGTAAAAAAGCTGAACAAATTATCTTTCTCTGATTGCAAACAGCAGAACTTTACCTAAAATAGCTTAAAAGATATTAGCGGTTCAATACCAATGTTTTAGGAATTATGACAAAAAAATGTTGATAATTAATGAAAAATCGTTTTGTGAAGTATACAAAGGCGGTTCTTCCAAGCCAATTGATATACAGCTGTCAACCTGATATTTCTAAAAACGCAGACGTCTGTTCTACTGAAACCATATAAGAATAACCTACATTCATGGAGGTTTTAAGTCGTTTTTGTCAAAAAATCGAAAAATATAAAAACTATTCAAAAATATAGTTTTTTTCTTTTCACCCTCGTAAACTGGCAACACCACAACGTCAGAAACGCTATATCTGATATTGTAAAAAAGCTGAACAAATTATCTTTGTCTGAGTGCAAACAGCAGAACTCTAACTAAAATAGCTTAAACGATATTAGCGGTTCAATACCAATGTTTTAGAAATTATGACAACAAAATGTTGATAATTAATGAAAAATCGTTTTGTGAAGTATACAAATGCGGTTCTTCCAAGCCAATTGATATACAGCTGTCAACTTGATATTTCTAAAAACGCAGACGTTTGTTCTACTGAAACCATATAAGAATAACCTACATTCATGGAGGTTTTAAGTCGTTTCGTCAAAAAATCGAAAAATATAAAAACTATTCAAAAATATAGTTTTTTTTCTTTTCACCCTCGTAAACTGGCAAAATCACAATGTCAGAACGCTATATCTGATATTGTAAAAAAGCTGAACAAATTATCTTTTTCTGAGTTGCAAACAGCAGAACTCTAACTAAAATAGCTTAAACGATATTAGCGGTTCAATACCAATGTTTTAGGAATTATGACAAAAAAAATGTTGATAATTAATTAAAAATCGTTTTGTGATGTATACAAAGGCGGTTTCTTCCAATCCAATTGATATACAGCTGTCAACCTGATATTTCTAAAAACGCAGACGTCTGTTCTACTGAAACCATATAAGAATAACCTACATTCATGGAGGTTTTAAGTCGTTTCTTCAAAAAATCGAAAAATATAAAAACTATTCAAAAATTAATTTTTTTCTTTTCGCCCTCGTAAGCTGGCAACACCACAACGTCAGAACGCTATATCTGATATTGTAAAAAAGCTGAACAAATTATCTTTCTCTGAGTGCAAACAGCAGAACTCTACCTAAAATAGCTTAAAAGATATTAGCGGTTCAATACCAATGTTTTAGGAATTATGACAACAAAATGTTGATAATTAATGAAAAATCGTTTTGTGAAGTATACAAAGGTGGTTCTTCCAAGCCAATTGATATACAGCTGTCAACCTGATATTTTTAAAAAACGCAGGACGTCTGTTCTACTGAAACCATATAAGAATAACCTACATTCATGGAGGTTTTAAGTCGTTTCGTCAAATAATCGAAAAATATAAAAAACTATTCAAAAATGTAGTTTTTTTCTATTCGCCCTCGTAAAACTGGCAACACCACAACGTCCAGAACGCTATATCTGATATTGTAAAAAAGCTGAACAAATTATCTTTTTCTGAGTGCAAACAGCAGAACTCTAACTAAAATAGCTTAAACGATATTAGCGGTGCAATACCAATGTTTTTCGAGTTATGACAACAAAATGTTGATAATTAATGAAAAATCGTTTTGTGAAGTATACAAAGGCGGTTCTTCCAAGCCAATTGATATACAGCTGTCAACCTGATATTTCTAAAAACGCAGGACGTCTGTTCTACTGAAACCATATAAGAATAACCTACATTCATGGAGGTTTTAAGTCGTTTCGTCAAAAACATCGAAAAAATATAAAAACTATTCAAAAATTAATTTTTTTCTTTTCGCCCTCGTAAGCTGGCAACACCACAACGTCAGAACGCTATATCTGATATTGTAAAAAAAGCTGAACAAATTATCTTTCTCTGATTGCAAACAGCAGAACTTTACCTAAAATAGCTTAAAAGATATTAGCGGTTCAATACCAATGTTTTAGGAATTATGACAAAAAAATGTTGATAATTAATGAAAAATCGTTTTGTGAAGTATACAAAGGCGGTTCTTCCAAGCCAATTGATATACAGCTGTCAACCTGATATTTCTAAAAACGCAGACGTCTGTTCTACTGAAACCATATAAGAATAACCTACATTCATGGAGGTTTTTAAGTCGTTTCGTCAAAAAATCGAAAAATATAAAAACTATTCAAAAATTAATTTTTTTCTTTTCGCCCTCGTAAGCTGGCAACACCACAACGTCAGAACGCTATATCTGATATTGTAAAAAAGCTGAACAAATTATCTTTCTCTGATTGCAAACAGCAGAACTTTACCTAAAATAGCTTAAAAGATATTAGCGGTTCAATACCAATGTTTTAGGAATTATGACAAAAAAAATGTTGATAATTAATGATAAATCGTTTTTGTGAAGTCTACAAAGGCGGTTCTTCCAAGCCAATTGATATACAGCTGTCAACCTGATATTTTTAAAAAACGCAGACGTCTGTTCTACTGAAACCATATAAGAATAACCTACATTCATGGAGGTTTTAAGTCGTTTTCGTCAAATAATCGAAAAATATAAAAACTATTCAAAAATTTAGTTTTTTTCTATTCGCCCTCGTAAACTGGCAACACCACAACGTCAGAACGCTATATCTGATATTGTAAAAAAGCTGAACAAATTATCTTTTTCTGAGTGCAAACAGCAGAACTCTAACTAAAATAGCTTAAACGATATTAGCGGTTCAATACCAATGTTTTTCAAGTTATGACAACAAAATGTTGATAATTAATGAAAAATCGTTTTGTGAAGTATACAAAGGCGGTTCTTCCAAGCCAATTGATATACAGCTGTCAACCTGATATTTCTAAAAACGCAGACGTCTGTTCTACTGAAACCATATAAGAATAACCTACATTCATGGAGGTTTTAAGTCGTTTCGTCAAAAAATCGAAAAATATAAAAACTATTCAAAAATTTAGTTTTTTTTCTTTTCGCCCTCGAAAACTGGCAACACCACAACGTCAGAACGCTATATCTGATATTGTAAAAAAGCTGAACAAATTATCTTTTTCTGAGTGCAAACAGCAGAACTCTAACTAAAATAGCTTAAACGATATTAGCGGTGCAATACCAATGTTTTTCGAGTTATGACAACAAAATGTTGATAATTAATGAAAAATCGTTTTGTGAAGTATACAAAGGCGGTTCTTCCAAGCCAATTGATATACAGCTGTCAACCTGATATTTCTAAAAACGCAGACGTCTGTTCTACTGAAACCATATAAGAATAACCTACATTCATGGAGTTTTTAAGTCGTTTCGTCAAAAAATCGAAAAATATAAAAAACTATTCAAAAATTATTTTTTTTCTTTTCGCCCTCGTAAGCTGGCAACACCACAACGTCAGAACGCTATATCTGATATTGTAAAAAAGCTGAACAAATTATCTTTCTCTGATTA
>NC_083560.1:151538237-151653062 GCF_019925205.1 Metopolophium dirhodum
TGTCTGCGTTTTTAGAAATATCAGGTTGACAGCTGTATATCAATTGGCTTGGACGAACCGCCTTTGTATACTTCACAAAACGATTTTTAATTAATTATCAACATTTTTTTGTCATAATTCCTAAAACATTGGTATTCAACCGCTAATATCTTTTAAGCTATTTTAAGTAGAGTTCTGCTGTTTGCCACTCAGAGAAAGATAATTTGTGCAGCTTTTTTTACAATATCAGATATAGCGTTCTGACGTTGTGGTGTTGCCAGCTTACGAGGGCGAAAAGAAAAAAACTAAATTTTTGAATAGTTTTTATATTTTTCGATTTTTTTGACGAAACGACTTAAAACCTCCATGAATGTAGGTTATTCTTATATGGTTTCAGTAGAACAGACGTCTGCGTTTTTAGAAATATCAGGTTGGCAGCTGTTTATCAATTGGCTTGGAAGAACCGCCTTTGTATACTTCACAAAACGATTTTTCATTAATTATCAACATTTTTTTGTCATAATTCCTAAAACATTGGTATTGAACCGCTAATATCTTTTAAAGCTATTTTAGGTAGAGTTCTGCTGTTTGCACTCAGAGAAAGATAATTTGTTCAGCTTTTTTACAATATCAGATATAGCGTTCTGACAATGTGGGTGTTGCCAGCTTACGAGGGCGAAAAGAAAAAAAACTAAATTTTTGAATAGTTTTTATATTTTTCGATTTTTTGACGAAACGACTTAAAACCTCCATGAATGTAGGTTATTCTTATATGGTTTCAGTAGAACAGACGTCTGCGTTTTTAGAAATATCAGGTTGACAGCTGTTTATCAATTGGCTTGGAAGAACCGCCTTTGTATACTTCACAAAACGATTTTTAATTAATTATCAACATTTTTTTGTCATAATTCCTAAAACATTGGTATTGAACCGCTAATATCTTTTAAGCTATTTTAGGTAGAGTTCTTGCTGTTTGCACTCAGAGAAAGATAATTTGTTCAAACTTTTTTACAATATCAAATTTAGCGTTCTGACAATGTGTGTGTTGCCAGCTTACGAGGGCGATAAGAAATAAACTAAATTTTTGAATAGTTTTTTATATTTTTCGATTTTTTGACGAAACGACTTGAAACCTCCATGAATGTAGGTTATTCTTATATGGTTTCAGTAGAACAGACGTCTGCGTTTTTAGAAATATCAGGTTGACAGCTGTATATCAATTGGCTTGGAAGAACCGCCTTTGTATACTTCACAAAACGATTTTTAATTAATTATCAACATTTTTTTGTCATAAATTCCCTAAACATTGGTATTCAACCGCTAATATCTTTTAAGCTATTTTAAGTAGAGTTCTGCTGTTTGCACTCAGAGAAAGATAATTTGTGCAGCTTTTTACAATATCAGATATAGCGTTCTGACGTTGTGGTGTTGCCAGCTTACGAGGGCGAAAAGAAAAAAAACTAAATTTTTGAATAGTTTTTATATTTTTCGATTTTTTGACGAAACGACTTAAAACCTCCATGAATGTAGGTTATTCTTATATGGTTTCAGTAGAACAGACGTCTGCGTTTTTAGAAATATCAGGTTGGCAGCTGTTTTATCAATTGGCTTGGAAGAACCGCCTTTGTATACTTCACAAAACGATTTTTCATTAATTATCAACATTTTTTTGTCATAATTCCTAAAACATTGGTATTGAACCGCTAATATCTTTTAAGCTATTTTAGGTAGAGTTCTGCTGTTTGCACTCAGAGAAAGATAATTTGTTCAGCTTTTTTACAATATCAGATATAGCGTTCTGACAATGTGGTGTTGCCAGCTTACGAGGGCGAAAAGAAAAAAACTAAATTTTTGAATAGTTTTTTATATTTTTCGATTTTTTTGACGAAACGACTTAAAAACCTCCATGAATGTAGGTTATTCTTATATGGTTTCAGTAGAACAGAACGTCTGCGTTTTTTAGAAATATTCAGGTTGACAGCTGTTTATCAATTGGCTTGGAAGAACCGCCTTTGTATACTTCACAAAACGATTTTTAATTAATTATCAACATTTTTTTGTCATAATTCCTAAAACATTGGTATTGAACCGCTAATATCTTTTAAGCTATTTTAGGTAGAGTTCTGCTGTTTGCACTCAGAGAAAGATAATTTGTTCAACTTTTTTACAATATCAAATATAGCGTTCTGACAATGTGGTGTTGCCAGCTTACGAGGGCGATAAGAAATAAACTAAATTTTTGAATAGTTTTTATATTTTTCGATTTTTTTGACGAAACGACTTGAAACCTCCATGAATGTAGGTTATTCTTATATGGTTTCAGTAGAACAGACGTCTGCGTTTTTAGAAATATCAGGTTGACAGCTGTATATCAATTGGCTTGGAAGAACCGCCTTTGTATACTTCACAAAACGATTTTTCATTAATTATCAACATTTTTTTGTCATAATTCCTAAAACATTGGTATTGAACCGCTAATATCTTTTAAGCTATTTTAGTTAGAGTTCTGCTGTTTGCACTCAGAAAAAGATAATTTGTTCAACTTTTTTACAATATCAAATATAGCGTTCTGACAATGTGGTGTTGCCAGCTTACGAGGGCGATAAGAAATAAACTAAATTTTTGAATAGTTTTTATATTTTTCGATTTTTTGACGAAACGACTTGAAACCTCCATGAATGTAGGTTATTCTTATATGGGTTTCAGTAGAACAGACGTCTGCGTTTTTTAGAAATATCAGGTTGACAGCTGTATATCAATTGGCTTGGAAGAACCGCCTTTGTATACTTCACAAAACGAATTTTTCATTAATTATCAACATTTTTTTGTCATAATTCCTAAAACATTGGTATTGAACCGCTAATATCTTTTAAGCTATTTTAGGTAGAGTTCTGCTGTTTGCACTCAGAGAAAGATAATTTGTTCAGCTTTTTTACAATATCAGATATAGTGTTTTGACAATGTGGTGTTGCCAGCTTACGAGGGCGATAGAAAAAAACTAAATTTTTGAATAGTTCTTATATTTTTCGATTTTTTGACGAAACGACTTAAAACCTCCATGAATGTAGGTTATTCTGATATGGTTTCAGTAGAACAGACGTCTGCGGTTTTTAGAAATATCAGGTTGACAGCTGTTTTATCAATTGGCTTGGAAGAACTGCCTTTGTATACTTCACAAAACGATTTTTCATTAATTATCAACATTTTGTTGTCATAATTCCTAAAACATTGGTATTGAACCGCTAATATCGTTAAGCTATTTTAGTTAGAGTTCTGCTGTTTGCACTCAGAGAAAGATAATTTGTTCAGCTTTTTTAAAATATCTGATATAGCGTTCTGACGTTGTGGTGTTGCCAGCTTACGAGGGCGAAAAGAAAAAAACTAAATTTTTGAATAGTTTTTATATTTTTCGATTTTTTGACGAAACGACTTAAAACCTCCATGAATGTAGGTTATTCTTATATGGTTTCAGTAGAACAGACGTCTGCGTTTTAGAAATATCAGGTTGACAGCTGTATATCAATTGGCTTGGAAGAACCGCCTTTGTATACTTCACAAAACGATTTTTCATTAATTATCAACATTTTGTTGTCATAATTCCTAAAACATGGTATTGAACCGCTAATATCGTTTAAGCTATTTTAGTTAGAGTTCTGCTGTTTGCACTCAGAAAAAGATAATTTGTTCAGCTTTTTAACAATATCAGATATAGCGTTCTGTCATTGTGGTGTTGACAGTTTACGAGGGGAAAAGAAAAAAACTAAATTTTTGAATAGTTTTTATATTTTTCGATTTTTTGACGAAACGACTTAAAACCTCCATGAATGTAGGTTATTCTTATATGGTTTCAGTAGAACAGACGTCTGCGTTTTTAGAAATATCAGGTTGACAGCTGTATATCAATTGGCTTGGAAGAACCGCCTTTGTATACTTCACAAAACGATTTTTCATTAATTATCAACATTTTTTTGTCATAATTCCTAAAACATTGGTATTGAACCGCTAATATCTTTTAAGCTATTTTAGTTAGAGATCTGCTGTTTACACTCAGAGAAAGATAGTTTACTTAGCTTTATTAAATTATCAGATATAGCGTCCTGACGTTGTGGTGTTGCCAGTTTACCAGGGCGAGAAGAAAAAAACTAAATTTTTGAATAGTTTTTATATTTTTCGATTTTCTGACGAAACGACTTAAAACCTCCATGAATGAAGGTTATTCTGATATGCTTTAAGTAGAACAGACGTCTGTGGTTTTCGAAATATCTGGTTGACAGCTGTATATCAATTGGCTTGGAAGAACCGCCTTTGTGTACTTCACAAAACGATTTTTCATTAATTATCAACATTTTGTTGTCATAATTCCTAAAACATTGGTATTGAACCGCTAATATCGTTTAAGCTATTTTAGTTAGAGTTCTGCTGTTTGCACTCAGAGAAAGATAATTTGTTCAGCTTTTTTAAAATATCAGATATAGCGTTCTGACGTTGTGGTGTTGCCAGCTTACGAGGGCGAAAAGAAAAAAACTAAATTTTTGAATAGTTTTTATATTTTTCGATTTTTTGACGAAACGACTTAAAACCTCCATGAATGTAGGTTATTCTTATATTGTTTCAGTAGAACAGACGTCTGCGTTTTTAGAAATATCAGGTTGACAGCTGTATATCAATTGGCTTGGAAGAACCGCCTTTGTATACTTCACAAAACGATTTTTCATTAATTATCAACATTTTGTTGTCATACTTCCTAAAACATTGGTATTGAACCGCTAATATCGTTTAAGCTATTTTAGTTAGAGTTCTGCTGTTTGCACTCAGAGAAAGATAATTTGTTCAGCTTTTTTACAATATCAGATATAGCGTTCTGTCATTGTGGTGTTGCAAGTTTACGAGGGGAAAAGAAAAAAACTAAATTTTTGAATAGTTTTTATATTTTTCGATTATTTGACGAAACGACTTAAAACCTCCATGAATGTAGGTTATTCTTATATGGTTTCAGTAGAACAGACGTCTGCGTTTTTAGAAATATCAGGTTGACAGCTGTATATCAATTGGCTTGGACGAACCGCCTTTGTATACTTCACAAAACGATTTTTAATTAATTATCAACATTTTTTTGTCATAATTCCTAAAACATTGGTATTCAACCGCTAATATCTTTTAAGCTATTTTAAGTAGAGTTCTGCTGTTTGCACTCAGAGAAAGATAATTTGTGCAGCTTTTTTACAATATCAGATATAGCGTTCTGACGTTGTGGTGTTGCCAGCTTACGAGGGCGAAAAGAAAAAAACTAAATTTTTGAATAGTTTTTATATTTTTCGATTTTTTGACGAAACGACTTAAAACCTCCATGAATGTAGGTTATTCTTATATGGTTTCAGTAGAACAGACGTTTGCGTTTTTAGAAATATCAGGTTGACAGCTGTTTATCAATTGGCTTGGAAGAACCGCCTTTGTATACTTCACAAAACGATTTTTAATTAATTATCAACATTTTTTTGTCATAATTCCTAAAACATTGGTATTGAACCGCTAATATCTTTTAAGCTATTTTAGGTAGAGTTCTGCTGTTTGCACTCAGAGAAAGATAATTTGTTCAGCTTTTTTACAATATCAGATATAGCGTTCTGACAATGTGGTGTTGCCAGCTTACGAGGGCGATAAGAAAAAAACTAAATTTTTGAATAGTTTTTATATTTTTCGATTTTTTGACGAAACGACTTAAAACCTCCATGAATGTAGGTTATTCTTATATGGTTTCAGTAGAACAGACGTCTGCGTTTTTAGAAATATCAGGTTGACAGCTGTATATCAATTGGCTTGGAAGAACCGCCTTTGTATACTTCACAAAACGATTTTTAATTAATTATCAACATTTTTTTGTCATAATTCCTAAAACATTGGTATTCAACCATTGGTAACAGAGTTTTGCTGTTTGCACTCAGAGAAAGATAATTTGTGCAGCTTTTTTACAATATCAGATATAGCGTTCTGACGTTGTGGTGTTGCCAGCTTACGAGGGCGAAAAGAAAAAAACTAAATTTTTGAATAGTTTTTATATTTTTCGATTTTTTGACGAAACGACTTAAAACCTCCATGAATGTAGGTTATTCTTATATGGTTTCAGTAGATCAGACGTCTGCGTTTTTAGAAATATCAGGTTGACAGCTGTATATCAATTGGCTTGGAAGAACCGCCTTTGTATACTTCACAAAACGATTTTTCATTAATTATCAACATTTTTTTGTCATAATTCCTAAAACATTGGTATTGAACCGCTAATATCTTTTAAGCTATTTTAGGTAGAGTTCTGCTGTTTGCACTCAGAGAAAGATAATTTGTTCAGCTTTTTTACAATATCAGATATAGCGTTCTGACAATGTGGTGTTGCCAGCTTACGAGGGCGATAAGAAAAAAACTAAATTTTTGAATAGTTTTTATATTTTTCGATTTTTTGACGAAACGACTTAAAACCTCCATGAATGTAGGTTATTCTTATATGGTTTCAGTAGAACAGACGTCTGCGTTTTTAGAAATATCAGGTTGACAGCTGTATATCAATTGGCTTGGACGAACCGCCTTTGTATACTTCACAAAACGATTTTTAATTAATTATCAACATTTTTTTGTCATAATTCCTAAAACATTGGTATTCAACCGCTAATATCTTTTAAGCTATTTTAAGTAGAGTTCTGCTGTTTGCACTCAGAGAAAGATAATTTGTGCAGCTTTTTTACAATATCAGATATAGCGTTCTGACGTTGTGGTGTTGCCAGCTTACGAGGGCGAAAAGAAAAAAACTAAATTTTTGAATAGTTTTTATATTTTTCGATTTTTTGACGAAACGACTTAAAACCTCCATGAATGTAGGTTATTCTTATATGGTTTCAGTAGAACAGACGTCTGCGTTTTTAGAAATATCAGGTTGGCAGCTGTTTATCAATTGGCTTGGAAGAACCGCCTTTGTATACTTCACAAAACGATTTTTCATTAATTATCAACATTTTTTTGTCATAATTCCTAAAACATTGGTATTGAACCGCTAATATCTTTTAAGCTATTTTAGGTAGAGTTCTGCTGTTTGCACTCAGAGAAAGATAATTTGTTCAGCTTTTTTACAATATCAGATATAGCGTTCTGACAATGTGGTGTTGCCAGCTTACGAGGGCGAAAAGAAAAAAACTAAATTTTTGAATAGTTTTTATATTTTTCGATTTTTTGACGAAACGACTTAAAACCTCCATGAATGTAGGTTATTCTTATATGGTTTCAGTAGAACAGACGTCTGCGTTTTTAGAAATATCAGGTTGACAGCTGTTTATCAATTGGCTTGGAAGAACCGCCTTTGTATACTTCACAAAACGATTTTTAATTAATTATCAACATTTTTTTGTCATAATTCCTAAAACATTGGTATTGAACCGCTAATATCTTTTAAGCTATTTTAGGTAGAGTTCTGCTGTTTGCACTCAGAGAAAGATAATTTGTTCAACTTTTTTACAATATCAAATTTAGCGTTCTGACAATGTGGTGTTGCCAGCTTACGAGGGCGATAAGAAATAAACTAAATTTTTGAATAGTTTTTATATTTTTCGATTTTTTGACGAAACGACTTGAAACCTCCATGAATGTAGGTTATTCTTATATGGTTTCAGTAGAACAGACGTCTGCGTTTTTAGAAATATCAGGTTGACAGCTGTATATCAATTGGCTTGGAAGAACCGCCTTTGTATACTTCACAAAACGATTTTTAATTAATTATCAACATTTTTTTGTCATAATTCCTAAAACATTGGTATTCAACCGCTAATATCTTTTAAGCTATTTTAAGTAGAGTTCTGCTGTTTGCACTCAGAGAAAGATAATTTGTGCAGCTTTTTTACAATATCAGATATAGCGTTCTGACGTTGTGGTGTTGCCAGCTTACGAGGGCGAAAAGAAAAAAACTAAATTTTTGAATAGTTTTTATATTTTTCGATTTTTTGACGAAACGACTTAAAACCTCCATGAATGTAGGTTATTCTTATATGGTTTCAGTAGAACAGACGTCTGCGTTTTTAGAAATATCAGGTTGGCAGCTGTTTATCAATTGGCTTGGAAGAACCGCCTTTGTATACTTCACAAAACGATTTTTCATTAATTATCAACATTTTTTTGTCATAATTCCTAAAACATTGGTATTGAACCGCTAATATCTTTTAAGCTATTTTAGGTAGAGTTCTGCTGTTTGCACTCAGAGAAAGATAATTTGTTCAGCTTTTTTACAATATCAGATATAGCGTTCTGACAATGTGGTGTTGCCAGCTTACGAGGGCGAAAAGAAAAAAACTAAATTTTTGAATAGTTTTTATATTTTTCGATTTTTTGACGAAACGACTTAAAACCTCCATGAATGTAGGTTATTCTTATATGGTTTCAGTAGAACAGACGTCTGCGTTTTTAGAAATATCAGGTTGACAGCTGTTTATCAATTGGCTTGGAAGAACCGCCTTTGTATACTTCACAAAACGATTTTTAATTAATTATCAACATTTTTTTGTCATAATTCCTAAAACATTGGTATTGAACCGCTAATATCTTTTAAGCTATTTTAGGTAGAGTTCTGCTGTTTGCACTCAGAGAAAGATAATTTGTTCAACTTTTTTACAATATCAAATATAGCGTTCTGACAATGTGGTGTTGCCAGCTTACGAGGGCGATAAGAAATAAACTAAATTTTTGAATAGTTTTTATATTTTTCGATTTTTTGACGAAACGACTTGAAACCTCCATGAATGTAGGTTATTCTTATATGGTTTCAGTAGAACAGACGTCTGCGTTTTTAGAAATATCAGGTTGACAGCTGTATATCAATTGGCTTGGAAGAACCGCCTTTGTATACTTCACAAAACGATTTTTCATTAATTATCAACATTTTGTTGTCATACTTCCTAAAACATTGGTATTGAACCGCTAATATCGTTTAAGCTATTTTAGTTAGAGTTCTGCTGTTTGCACTCAGAGAAAGATAATTTGTTCAGCTTTTTTACAATATCAGATATAGCGTTCTGTCATTGTGGTGTTGCAAGTTTACGAGGGGAAAAGAAAAAAACTAAATTTTTGAATAGTTTTTATATTTTTCGATTATTTGACGAAACGACTTAAAACCTCCATGAATGTAGGTTATTCTTATATGGTTTCAGTAGAACAGACGTCTGCGTTTTTAGAAATATCAGGTTGACAGCTGTATATCAATTGGCTTGGACGAACCGCCTTTGTATACTTCACAAAACGATTTTTAATTAATTATCAACATTTTTTTGTCATAATTCCTAAAACATTGGTATTCAACCGCTAATATCTTTTAAGCTATTTTAAGTAGAGTTCTGCTGTTTGCACTCAGAGAAAGATAATTTGTGCAGCTTTTTTACAATATCAGATATAGCGTTCTGACGTTGTGGTGTTGCCAGCTTACGAGGGCGAAAAGAAAAAAAACTAAATTTTTGAATAGTTTTTATATTTTTCGATTTTTTGACGAAACGACTTAAAACCTCCATGAATGTAGGTTATTCTTATATGGTTTCAGTAGAACAGACGTTTGCGTTTTTAGAAATATCAGGTTGACAGCTGTTTATCAATTGGCTTGGAAGAACCGCCTTTGTATACTTCACAAAACGATTTTTAATTAATTATCAACATTTTTTTGTCATAATTCCTAAAACATTGGTATTGAACCGCTAATATCTTTTAAGCTATTTTAGGTAGAGTTCTGCTGTTTGCACTCAGAGAAAGATAATTTGTTCAGCTTTTTTACAATATCAGATATAGCGTTCTGACAATGTGGTGTTGCCAGCTTACGAGGGCGATAAGAAAAAAACTAAATTTTTGAATAGTTTTTATATTTTTCGATTTTTTGACGAAACGACTTAAAACCTCCATGAATGTAGGTTATTCTTATATGGTTTCAGTAGAACAGACGTCTGCGTTTTTAGAAATATCAGGTTGACAGCTGTATATCAATTGGCTTGGAAGAACCGCCTTTGTATACTTCACAAAACGATTTTTAATTAATTATCAACATTTTTTTGTCATAATTCCTAAAACATTGGTATTCAACCATTGGTAACAGAGTTTTGCTGTTTGCACTCAGAGAAAGATAATTTGTGCAGCTTTTTTACAATATCAGATATAGCGTTCTGACGTTGTGGTGTTGCCAGCTTACGAGGGCGAAAAGAAAAAAACTAAATTTTTGAATAGTTTTTATATTTTTCGATTTTTTGACGAAACGACTTAAAACCTCCATGAATGTAGGTTATTCTTATATGGTTTCAGTAGATCAGACGTCTGCGTTTTTAGAAATATCAGGTTGACAGCTGTATATCAATTGGCTTGGAAGAACCGCCTTTGTATACTTCACAAAACGATTTTTCATTAATTATCAACATTTTTTTGTCATAATTCCTAAAACATTGGTATTGAACCGCTAATATCTTTTAAGCTATTTTAGGTAGAGTTCTGCTGTTTGCACTCAGAGAAAGATAATTTGTTCAGCTTTTTTACAATATCAGATATAGCGTTCTGACAATGTGGTGTTGCCAGCTTACGAGGGCGATAAGAAAAAAACTAAATTTTTGAATAGTTTTTATATTTTTCGATTTTTTGACGAAACGACTTAAAACCTCCATGAATGTAGGTTATTCTTATATGGTTTCAGTAGAACAGACGTCTGCGTTTTTAGAAATATCAGGTTGACAGCTGTATATCAATTGGCTTGGACGAACCGCCTTTGTATACTTCACAAAACGATTTTTAATTAATTATCAACATTTTTTTGTCATAATTCCTAAAACATTGGTATTCAACCGCTAATATCTTTTAAGCTATTTTAAGTAGAGTTCTGCTGTTTGCACTCAGAGAAAGATAATTTGTGCAGCTTTTTTACAATATCAGATATAGCGTTCTGACGTTGTGGTGTTGCCAGCTTACGAGGGCGAAAAGAAAAAAACTAAATTTTTGAATAGTTTTTATATTTTTCGATTTTTTGACGAAACGACTTAAAACCTCCATGAATGTAGGTTATTCTTATATGGTTTCAGTAGAACAGACGTCTGCGTTTTTAGAAATATCAGGTTGGCAGCTGTTTATCAATTGGCTTGGAAGAACCGCCTTTGTATACTTCACAAAACGATTTTTCATTAATTATCAACATTTTTTTGTCATAATTCCTAAAACATTGGTATTGAACCGCTAATATCTTTTAAGCTATTTTAGGTAGAGTTCTGCTGTTTGCACTCAGAGAAAGATAATTTGTTCAGCTTTTTTACAATATCAGATATAGCGTTCTGACAATGTGGTGTTGCCAGCTTACGAGGGCGAAAAGAAAAAAACTAAATTTTTGAATAGTTTTTATATTTTTCGATTTTTTGACGAAACGACTTAAAACCTCCATGAATGTAGGTTATTCTTATATGGTTTCAGTAGAACAGACGTCTGCGTTTTTAGAAATATCAGGTTGACAGCTGTTTATCAATTGGCTTGGAAGAACCGCCTTTGTATACTTCACAAAACGATTTTTAATTAATTATCAACATTTTTTTGTCATAATTCCTAAAACATTGGTATTGAACCGCTAATATCTTTTAAGCTATTTTAGGTAGAGTTCTGCTGTTTGCACTCAGAGAAAGATAATTTGTTCAACTTTTTTACAATATCAAATTTAGCGTTCTGACAATGTGGTGTTGCCAGCTTACGAGGGCGATAAGAAATAAACTAAATTTTTGAATAGTTTTTATATTTTTCGATTTTTTGACGAAACGACTTGAAACCTCCATGAATGTAGGTTATTCTTATATGGTTTCAGTAGAACAGACGTCTGCGTTTTTAGAAATATCAGGTTGACAGCTGTATATCAATTGGCTTGGAAGAACCGCCTTTGTATACTTCACAAAACGATTTTTAATTAATTATCAACATTTTTTTGTCATAATTCCTAAAACATTGGTATTCAACCGCTAATATCTTTTAAGCTATTTTAAGTAGAGTTCTGCTGTTTGCACTCAGAGAAAGATAATTTGTGCAGCTTTTTTACAATATCAGATATAGCGTTCTGACGTTGTGGTGTTGCCAGCTTACGAGGGCGAAAAGAAAAAAACTAAATTTTTGAATAGTTTTTATATTTTTCGATTTTTTGACGAAACGACTTAAAACCTCCATGAATGTAGGTTATTCTTATATGGTTTCAGTAGAACAGACGTCTGCGTTTTTAGAAATATCAGGTTGGCAGCTGTTTATCAATTGGCTTGGAAGAACCGCCTTTGTATACTTCACAAAACGATTTTTCATTAATTATCAACATTTTTTTGTCATAATTCCTAAAACATTGGTATTGAACCGCTAATATCTTTTAAGCTATTTTAGGTAGAGTTCTGCTGTTTGCACTCAGAGAAAGATAATTTGTTCAGCTTTTTTACAATATCAGATATAGCGTTCTGACAATGTGGTGTTGCCAGCTTACGAGGGCGAAAAGAAAAAAACTAAATTTTTGAATAGTTTTTATATTTTTCGATTTTTTGACGAAACGACTTAAAACCTCCATGAATGTAGGTTATTCTTATATGGTTTCAGTAGAACAGACGTCTGCGTTTTTAGAAATATCAGGTTGACAGCTGTTTATCAATTGGCTTGGAAGAACCGCCTTTGTATACTTCACAAAACGATTTTTAATTAATTATCAACATTTTTTTGTCATAATTCCTAAAACATTGGTATTGAACCGCTAATATCTTTTAAGCTATTTTAGGTAGAGTTCTGCTGTTTGCACTCAGAGAAAGATAATTTGTTCAACTTTTTTACAATATCAAATATAGCGTTCTGACAATGTGGTGTTGCCAGCTTACGAGGGCGATAAGAAATAAACTAAATTTTTGAATAGTTTTTATATTTTTCGATTTTTTGACGAAACGACTTGAAACCTCCATGAATGTAGGTTATTCTTATATGGTTTCAGTAGAACAGACGTCTGCGTTTTTAGAAATATCAGGTTGACAGCTGTATATCAATTGGCTTGGAAGAACCGCCTTTGTATACTTCACAAAACGATTTTTCATTAATTATCAACATTTTTTTGTCATAATTCCTAAAACATTGGTATTGAACCGCTAATATCTTTTAAGCTATTTTAGTTAGAGTTCTGCTGTTTGCACTCAGAAAAAGATAATTTGTTCAACTTTTTTACAATATCAAATATAGCGTTCTGACAATGTGGTGTTGCCAGCTTACGAGGGCGATAAGAAATAAACTAAATTTTTGAATAGTTTTTATATTTTTCGATTTTTTGACGAAACGACTTGAAACCTCCATGAATGTAGGTTATTCTTATATGGTTTCAGTAGAACAGACGTCTGCGTTTTTAGAAATATCAGGTTGACAGCTGTATATCAATTGGCTTGGAAGAACCGCCTTTGTATACTTCACAAAACGATTTTTCATTAATTATCAACATTTTTTTGTCATAATTCCTAAAACATTGGTATTGAACCGCTAATATCTTTTAAGCTATTTTAGGTAGAGTTCTGCTGTTTGCACTCAGAGAAAGATAATTTGTTCAGCTTTTTTACAATATCAGATATAGTGTTTTGACAATGTGGTGTTGCCAGCTTACGAGGGCGATAAGAAAAAAACTAAATTTTTGAATAGTTCTTATATTTTTCGATTTTTTGACGAAACGACTTAAAACCTCCATGAATGTAGGTTATTCTGATATGGTTTCAGTAGAACAGACGTCTGCGTTTTTAGAAATATCAGGTTGACAGCTGTTTATCAATTGGCTTGGAAGAACTGCCTTTGTATACTTCACAAAACGATTTTTCATTAATTATCAACATTTTGTTGTCATAATTCCTAAAACATTGGTATTGAACCGCTAATATCGTTTAAGCTATTTTAGTTAGAGTTCTGCTGTTTGCACTCAGAGAAAGATAATTTGTTCAGCTTTTTTAAAATATCTGATATAGCGTTCTGACGTTGTGGTGTTGCCAGCTTACGAGGGCGAAAAGAAAAAAACTAAATTTTTGAATAGTTTTTATATTTTTCGATTTTTTGACGAAACGACTTAAAACCTCCATGAATGTAGGTTATTCTTATATGGTTTCAGTAGAACAGACGTCTGCGTTTTAGAAATATCAGGTTGACAGCTGTATATCAATTGGCTTGGAAGAACCGCCTTTGTATACTTCACAAAACGATTTTTCATTAATTATCAACATTTTGTTGTCATAATTCCTAAAACATGGTATTGAACCGCTAATATCGTTTAAGCTATTTTAGTTAGAGTTCTGCTGTTTGCACTCAGAAAAAGATAATTTGTTCAGCTTTTTAACAATATCAGATATAGCGTTCTGTCATTGTGGTGTTGACAGTTTACGAGGGGAAAAGAAAAAAACTAAATTTTTGAATAGTTTTTATATTTTTCGATTTTTTGACGAAACGACTTAAAACCTCCATGAATGTAGGTTATTCTTATATGGTTTCAGTAGAACAGACGTCTGCGTTTTTAGAAATATCAGGTTGACAGCTGTATATCAATTGGCTTGGAAGAACCGCCTTTGTATACTTCACAAAACGATTTTTCATTAATTATCAACATTTTTTTGTCATAATTCCTAAAACATTGGTATTGAACCGCTAATATCTTTTAAGCTATTTTAGGTAGAGTTCTGCTGTTTGCACTCAGAGAAAGATAATTTGTTCAGCTTTTTTACAATATCAGATATAGTGTTTTGACAATGTGGTGTTGCCAGCTTACGAGGGCGATAAGAAAAAAACTAAATTTTTGAATAGTTCTTATATTTTTCGATTTTTTGACGAAACGACTTAAAACCTCCATGAATGTAGGTTATTCTGATATGGTTTCAGTAGAACAGACGTCTGCGTTTTTAGAAATATCAGGTTGACAGCTGTTTATCAATTGGCTTGGAAGAACTGCCTTTGTATACTTCACAAAACGATTTTTCATTAATTATCAACATTTTGTTGTCATAATTCCTAAAACATTGGTATTGAACCGCTAATATCGTTTAAGCTATTTTAGTTAGAGTTCTGCTGTTTGCACTCAGAGAAAGATAATTTGTTCAGCTTTTTTAAAATATCTGATATAGCGTTCTGACGTTGTGGTGTTGCCAGCTTACGAGGGCGAAAAGAAAAAAACTAAATTTTTGAATAGTTTTTATATTTTTCGATTTTTTGACGAAACGACTTAAAACCTCCATGAATGTAGGTTATTCTTATATGGTTTCAGTAGAACAGACGTCTGCGTTTTAGAAATATCAGGTTGACAGCTGTATATCAATTGGCTTGGAAGAACCGCCTTTGTATACTTCACAAAACGATTTTTCATTAATTATCAACATTTTGTTGTCATAATTCCTAAAACATGGTATTGAACCGCTAATATCGTTTAAGCTATTTTAGTTAGAGTTCTGCTGTTTGCACTCAGAAAAAGATAATTTGTTCAGCTTTTTAACAATATCAGATATAGCGTTCTGTCATTGTGGTGTTGACAGTTTACGAGGGGAAAAGAAAAAAACTAAATTTTTGAATAGTTTTTATATTTTTCGATTTTTTGACGAAACGACTTAAAACCTCCATGAATGTAGGTTATTCTTATATGGTTTCAGTAGAACAGACGTCTGCGTTTTTAGAAATATCAGGTTGACAGCTGTATATCAATTGGCTTGGAAGAACCGCCTTTGTATACTTCACAAAACGATTTTTCATTAATTATCAACATTTTTTTGTCATAATTCCTAAAACATTGGTATTGAACCGCTAATATCTTTTAAGCTATTTTAGTTAGAGATCTGCTGTTTACACTCAGAGAAAGATAGTTTACTTAGCTTTATTAAATTATCAGATATAGCGTCCTGACGTTGTGGTGTTGCCAGTTTACCAGGGCGAGAAGAAAAAAACTAAATTTTTGAATAGTTTTTATATTTTTCGATTTTCTGACGAAACGACTTAAAACCTCCATGAATGAAGGTTATTCTGATATGCTTTAAGTAGAACAGACGTCTGTGGTTTTCGAAATATCTGGTTGACAGCTGTATATCAATTGGCTTGGAAGAACCGCCTTTGTGTACTTCACAAAACGATTTTTCATTAATTATCAACATTTTGTTGTCATAATTCCTAAAACATTGGTATTGAACCGCTAATATCGTTTAAGCTATTTTAGTTAGAGTTCTGCTGTTTGCACTCAGAGAAAGATAATTTGTTCAGCTTTTTTAAAATATCAGATATAGCGTTCTGACGTTGTGGTGTTGCCAGCTTACGAGGGCGAAAAGAAAAAAACTAAATTTTTGAATAGTTTTTATATTTTTCGATTTTTTGACGAAACGACTTAAAACCTCCATGAATGTAGGTTATTCTTATATTGTTTCAGTAGAACAGACGTCTGCGTTTTTAGAAATATCAGGTTGACAGCTGTATATCAATTGGCTTGGAAGAACCGCCTTTGTATACTTCACAAAACGATTTTTCATTAATTATCAACATTTTGTTGTCATACTTCCTAAAACATTGGTATTGAACCGCTAATATCGTTTAAGCTATTTTAGTTAGAGTTCTGCTGTTTGCACTCAGAGAAAGATAATTTGTTCAGCTTTTTTACAATATCAGATATAGCGTTCTGTCATTGTGGTGTTGCAAGTTTACGAGGGGAAAAGAAAAAAACTAAATTTTTGAATAGTTTTTATATTTTTCGATTATTTGACGAAACGACTTAAAACCTCCATGAATGTAGGTTATTCTTATATGGTTTCAGTAGATCAGACGTCTGCGTTTTTAGAAATATCAGGTTGACAGCTGTATATCAATTGGCTTGGAAGAACCGCCTATGTATACTTCACAAAACGATTTTTCATTAATTATCAACATTTTGTTGTCATAATTCCTAAAACATTGGTATTGAACCGCTAATATCTTTTAAGCTATTTTAGGTAGAATTCTGCTGTTTGCACTCAGAGAAAGATAATTTGTTCAGCTTTTTTACAATATCAGATATAGCGTTCTGACGTTGTGGTGTTGCCAGCTTACGAGGGCGAAAAGAAAAACACTAAATTTTTGAATAGTTTTTATATTTTTCGATTTTTTGACGAAACGACTTAAAACCTCCATGAATGTAGGTTATTCTTATATGGTTTCAGTAGAACAGACGTCTGCGTTTTTAGAAATATCAGGTTGACAGCTGTATATCAATTGGCTTGGAAGAACCGCCTTTGTATACTTCACAAAACGATTTTTAATTAATTATCAACATTTTTTTGTCATAATTCCTAAAACATTGGTATTGAACCGCTAATATCTTTTAAGCTATTTTAGGTAGAGTTCTGCTGTTTGCACTCAGAGAAAGATAATTTGTTCAGCTTTTTTACAATATCAGATATAGCGTTCTGACGTTGTGGTGTTGCCAGCTTACGAGGTCGAAAAGAAAAAAACTAAATTTTTGAATAGTTTTTATATTTTTCGATTTTTTGACGAAACGACTTAAAACCTCCATGAATGTAGGTTATTCTTATATGGTTTCAGTAGAACAGACGTCTGCGTTTTTAGAAATATCAGGTTGACAGCTGTATATCAATTGGCTTGGAAGAACCGCCTTTGTATACTTAACAAAACGATTTTTCATTAATTATCAACATTTTTTTGTCATAATTCCTAAAACATTGGTATTGAACCGCTAATATCTTTTAAGCTATTTTAGTTAGAGATCTGCTGTTTACACTCAGAGAAAGATAGTTTACTTAGCTTTATTAAATTATCAGATATAGCGTCCTGACGTTGTGGTGTTGCCAGTTTACCAGGGCGAGAAGAAAAAAACTAAATTTTTGAATAGTTTTTATATTTTTCGATTTTCTGACGAAACGACTTAAAACCTCCATGAATGTAGGTTATTCTTATATGGTTTCAGTAGAACAGACGTCTGCGTTTTTAGAAATATCAGGTTGACAGCTGTATATCAATTGGCTTGGAAGAACCGCCTTTGTATACTTCACAAAACGATTTTTCATTAATTATCAACATTTTGTTGTCATAATTCCTAAAACATTGGTATTGAACCGCTAATATCGTTTAAGCTATTTTAGTTAGAGTTCTGCTGTTTGCACTCAGAGAAAGATAATTTGTTCAGCTTTTTTACAATATCAGATATAGCGTTCTGTCATTGTGGTGTTGCAAGTTTACGAGGGGAAAAGAAAAAAACTAAATTTTTGAATAGTTTTTATATTTTTCGATTATTTGACGAAACGACTTAAAACCTCCATGAATGTAGGTTATTCTTATATGGTTTCAGTAGATCAGACGTCTGCGTTTTTAGAAATATCAGGTTGACAGCTGTATATCAATTGGCTTGGAAGAACCGCCTATGTATACTTCACAAAACGATTTTTCATTAATTATCAACATTTTGTTGTCATAATTCCTAAAACATTGGTATTGAACCGCTAATATCTTTTAAGCTATTTTAGGTAGAATTCTGCTGTTTGCACTCAGAGAAAGATAATTTGTTCAGCTTTTTTACAATATCAGATATAGCGTTCTGACGTTGTGGTGTTGCCAGCTTACGAGGGCGAAAAGAAAAACACTAAATTTTTGAATAGTTTTTATATTTTTCGATTTTTTGACGAAACGACTTAAAACCTCCATGAATGTAGGTTATTCTTATATGGTTTCAGTAGAACAGACGTCTGCGTTTTTAGAAATATCAGGTTGACAGCTGTATATCAATTGGCTTGGAAGAACCGCCTTTGTATACTTCACAAAACGATTTTTCATTAATTATCAACATTTTGTTGTCATAATTCCTAAAACATTGGTATTGAACCGCTAATATCGTTTAAGCTATTTTAGTTAGAGTTCTGCTGTTTGCACTCAGAAAAAGATAATTTGTTCAGCTTTTTAACAATATCAGATATAGCGTTCTGTCATTGTGGTGATGCCAGTTTACGAGGGGAAAAGAAAAAAACTAAATTTTTGAATAGTTTTTATATTTTTCGATTTTTTGACGAAACGACTTAAAACCTCCATGAATGTAGGTTATTCTTATATGGTTTCAGTAGAACAGACGTCTGCGTTTTTAGAAATATCAGGTTGACAGCTGTATATCAATTGGCTTGGAAGAACCGCCTTTGTATACTTCACAAAACGATTTTTCATTAATTATCAACATTTTGTTGTCATACTTCCTAAAACATTGGTATTGAACCGCTAATATCGTTTAAGCTATTTTAGTTAGAGTTCTGCTGTTTGCACTCAGAGAAAGATAATTTGTTCAGCTTTTTTACAATATCAGATATAGCGTTCTGTCATTGTGGTGTTGCAAGTTTACGAGGGGAAAAGAAAAAAACTAAATTTTTGAATAGTTTTTATATTTTTCGATTATTTGACGAAACGACTTAAAACCTCCATGAATGTAGGTTATTCTTATATGGTTTCAGTAGATCAGACGTCTGCGTTTTTAGAAATATCAGGTTGACAGCTGTATATCAATTGGCTTGGAAGAACCGCCTATGTATACTTCACAAAACGATTTTTCATTAATTATCAACATTTTGTTGTCATAATTCCTAAAACATTGGTATTGAACCGCTAATATCTTTTAAGCTATTTTAGGTAGAATTCTGCTGTTTGCACTCAGAGAAAGATAATTTGTTCAGCTTTTTTACAATATCAGATATAGCGTTCTGACGTTGTGGTGTTGCCAGCTTACGAGGGCGAAAAGAAAAACACTAAATTTTTGAATAGTTTTTATATTTTTCGATTTTTTGACGAAACGACTTAAAACCTCCATGAATGTAGGTTATTCTTATATGGTTTCAGTAGAACAGACGTCTGCGTTTTAAGAAATATCAGGTTGACAGCTGTATATCAATTGGCTTGGAAGAACCGCCTTTGTATACTTCACAAAACGATTTTTAATTAATTATCAACATTTTTTTGTCATAATTCCTAAAACATTGGTATTGAACCGCTAATATCTTTTAAGCTATTTTAGGTAGAGTTCTGCTGTTTACACTCAGAGAAAGATAGTTTACTTAGCTTTATTAAATTATCAGATATAGCGTCCTGACGTTGTGGTGTTGCCAGTTTACCAGGGCGAGAAGAAAAAAACTAAATTTTTGAATAGTTTTTATATTTTTCGATTTTCTGACGAAACGACTTAAAACCTCCATGAATGTAGGTTATTCTTATATGGTTTCAGTAGAACAGACGTCTGCGTTTTTAGAAATATCAGGTTGACAGCTGTATATCAATTGGCTTGGAAGAACCGCCTTTGTATACTTCACAAAACGATTTTTCATTAATTATCAACATTTTGTTGTCATAATTCCTAAAACATTGGTATTGAACCGCTAATATCGTTTAAGCTATTTTAGTTAGAGTTCTGCTGTTTGCACTCAGAGAAAGATAATTTGTTCAGCTTTTTTACAATATCAGATATAGCGTTCTGTCATTGTGGTGTTGCATGTTTACGAGGGGAAAAGAAAAAAACTAAATTTTTGAATAGTTTTTATATTTTTCGATTATTTGACGAAACGACTTAAAACCTCCATGAATGTAGGTTATTCTTATATGGTTTCAGTAGATCAGACGTCTGCGTTTTTAGAAATATCAGGTTGACAGCTGTATATCAATTGGCTTGGAAGAACCGCCTTTGTATACTTCACAAAACGATTTTTCATTAATTATCAACATTTTGTTGTCATAATTCCTAAAACATTGGTATTGAACCGCTAATATCTTTTAAGCTATTTTAGGTAGAGTTCTGCTGTTTGCACTCAGAGAAAGATAATTTGTTCAGCTTTTTTACAATATCAGATATAGCGTTCTGACGTTGTGGTGTTGCCAGCTTACGAGGTCGAAAAGAAAAAAACTAAATTTTTGAATAGTTTTTATATTTTTCGATTTTTTGACGAAACGACTTAAAACCTCCATGAATGTAGGTTATTCTTATATGGTTTCAGTAGAACAGACGTCTGCGTTTTTAGAAATATCAGGTTGACAGCTGTATATCAATTGGCTTGGAAGAACCGCCTTTGTATACTTCACAAAACGATTTTTCATTAATTATCAACATTTTGTTGTCATAATTCCTAAAACATTGGTATTGAACCGCTAATATCGTTTAAGCTATTTTAGTTAGAGTTCTGCTGTTTGCACTCAGAGAAAGATAATTTGTTCAGCTTTTTTAAAATATCAGATATAGCGTTCTGACGTTGTGGTGTTGCCAGCTTACGAGGGCGAAAAGAAAAAAACTAAATTTTTGAATAGTTTTTATATTTTTCGATTATTTGACGAAACGACTTAAAACCTCCATGAATGTAGGTTATTCTTATATGGTTTCAGTAGATCAGACGTCTGCGTTTTTAGAAATATCAGGTTGACAGCTGTATATCAATTGGCTTGGAAGAACCGCCTTTGTATACTTCACAAAACGATTTTTCATTAATTATCAACATTTTGTTGTCATAATTCCTAAAACATTGGTATTGAACCGCTAATATCTTTTAAGCTATTTTAGGTAGAGTTCTGCTGTTTGCACTCAGAGAAAGATAATTTGTTCAGATTTTTTACAATATCAGATATAGCGTTCTGACGTTGTGGTGTTGCCAGCTTACGAGGGCGAAAAGAAAAACACTAAATTTTTGAATAGTTTTTATATTTTTCGATTTTTTGACGAAACGACTTAAAACCTCCATGAATGTAGGTTATTCTTATATGGTTTCAGTAGAACAGACGTCTGCGTTTTTAGAAATATCAGGTTGACAGCTGTATATCAATTGGCTTGGAAGAACCGCCTTTGTATACTTCACAAAACGATTTTTAATTAATTATCAACATTTTTTTGTCATAATTCCTAAAACATTGGTATTGAACCGCTAATATCTTTTAAGCTATTTTAGGTAGAGTTCTGCTGTTTGCACTCAGAGAAAGATAATTTGTTCAGCGTTTTTACAATATCAGATATAGCGTTCTGACGTTGTGGTGTTGCCAGCTTACGAGGGCGAAAAGAAAAACACTAAATTTTTGAATAGTTTTTATATTTTTCGATTTTTTGACGAAACGACTTAAAACCTCCATGAATGTAGGTTATTCTTATATGGTTTCAGTAGAACAGACGTCTGCGTTTTTAGAAATATCAGGTTGACAGCTGTATATCAATTGGCTTGGAAGAACCGCCTTTTATACTTCACAAAACGATTTTTCATTAATTATCAACATTTTGTTGTCATAATTCCTAAAACATTGGTATTGAACCGCTAATATCGTTTAAGCTATTTTAGTTAGAGTTCTGCTGTTTGCACTCAGAAAAAGATAATTTGTTCAGCTTTTTAACAATATCAGATATAGCGTTCTGTCATTGTGGTGTTGACAGTTTACGAGGGCGAAAAGAAAAAAACTAAATTTTTGAATAGTTTTTATATTTTTCGATTTTTTGACGAAACGACTTAAAACCTCCATGAATGTAGGTTATTCTTATATGGTTTCAGTAGAACAGACGTCTGCGTTTTTAGAAATATCAGGTTGACAGCTGTATATCAATTGGCTTGGAAGAACCGCCTTTGTATACTTCACAAAACGATTTTTCATTAATTATCAACATTTTTTTGTCATAATTCCTAAAACATTGGTATTGAACCGCTAATATCTTTTAAGCTATTTTAGTTAGAGATCTGCTGTTTACACTCAGAGAAAGATAGTTTACTTAGCTTTATTAAATTATCAGATATAGCGTCCTGACGTTGTGGTGTTGCCAGTTTACCAGGGCGAGAAGAAAAAAACTAAATTTTTGAATAGTTTTTATATTTTTCGATTTTCTGACGAAACGACTTAAAACCTCCATGAATGTAGGTTATTCTTATATGGTTTCAGTAGAACAGACGTCTGCGTTTTTAGAAATATCAGGTTGACAGCTGTATATCAATTGGCTTGGAAGAACCGCCTTTGTATACTTCACAAAACGATTTTTCATTAATTATCAACATTTTGTTGTCATAATTCCTAAAACATTGGTATTGAACCGCTAATATCGTTTAAGCTATTTTAGTTAGAGTTCTGCTGTTTGCACTCAGAGAAAGATAATTTGTTCAGCTTTTTTACAATATCAGATATAGCGTTCTGTCATTGTGGTGTTGCAAGTTTACGAGGGGAAAAGAAAAAAACTAAATTTTTGAATAGTTTTTATATTTTTCGATTATTTGACGAAACGACTTAAAACCTCCATGAATGTAGGTTATTCTTATATGGTTTCAGTAGATCAGACGTCTGCGTTTTTAGAAATATCAGGTTGACAGCTGTATATCAATTGGCTTGGAAGAACCGCCTTTGTATACTTCACAAAACGATTTTTCATTAATTATCAACATTTTGTTGTCATAATTCCTAAAACATTGGTATTGAACCGCTAATATCTTTTAAGCTATTTTAGGTAGAGTTCTGCTGTTTGCACTCAGAGAAAGATAATTTGTTCAGATTTTTTACAATATCAGATATAGCGTTCTGACGTTGTGGTGTTGCCAGCTTACGAGGGCGAAAAGAAAAACACTAAATTTTTGAATAGTTTTTATATTTTTCGATTTTTTTGACGAAACGACTTAAAACCTCCATGAATGTAGGTTATTCTTATATGGTTTCAGTAGAACAGACGTCTGCGTTTTTAGAAATATCAGGTTGACAGCTGTATATCAATTGGCTTGGAAGAACCGCCTTTGTATACTTCACAAAACGATTTTTAATTAATTATCAACATTTTTTTGTCATAATTCCTAAAACATTGGTATTGAACCGCTAATATCTTTTAAGCTATTTTAGGTAGAGTTCTGCTGTTTGCACTCAGAGAAAGATAATTTGTTCAGCGTTTTTACAATATCAGATATAGCGTTCTGACGTTGTGGTGTTGCCAGCTTACGAGGGCGAAAAGAAAAAAACTAAATTTTTGAATAGTTTTTATATTTTTCGATTATTTGACGAAACGACTTAAAACCTCCATGAATGTAGGTTATTCTTATATGGTTTCAGTAGATCAGACGTCTGCGTTTTTAGAAATATCAGGTTGACAGCTGTATATCAATTGGCTTGGAAGAACCGCCTTTGTATACTTCACAAAACGATTTTTCATTAATTATCAACATTTTGTTGTCATAATTCCTAAAACATTGGTATTGAACCGCTAATATCTTTTAAGCTATTTTAGGTAGAATTCTGCTGTTTGCACTCAGAGAAAGATAATTTGTTCAGCTTTTTTACAATATCAGATATAGCGTTCTGACGTTGTGGTGTTGCCAGCTTACGAGGGCGAAAAGAAAAACACTAAATTTTTGAATAGTTTTTATATATTTTTCGATTTTTTGACGAAACGACTTAAAACCTCCATGAATGTAGGTTATTCTTATATGGTTTCAGTAGAACAGACGTCTGCGTTTTTAGAAATATCAGGTTGACAGCTGTATATCAATTGGCTTGGAAGAACCGCCTTTGTATACTTCACAAAACGATTTTTAATTAATTATCAACATTTTTTTGTCATAATTCCTAAAACATTGGTATTGAACCGCTAATATCTTTTAAGCTATTTTAGGTAGAGTTCTGCTGTTTGCACTCAGAGAAAGATAATTTGTGCAGCTTTTTTACAATATCAGATATAGCGTTCTGACGTTGTGGTGTTGCCAGTTTACCAGGGCGAGAAGAAAAAAAACTAAATTTTTGAATAGTTTTTATATTTTTCGATTTTCTGACGAAACGACTTAAAACCTCCATGAATGTAGGTTATTCTTATATGGTTTCAGTAGAACAGACGTCTGCGTTTTTAGAAATATCAGGTTGACAGCTGTATATCAATTGGCTTGGAAGAACCGCCTTTGTATACTTCACAAAACGATTTTTCATTAATTATCAACATTTTGTTGTCATAATTCCTAAAACATTGGTATTGAACCGCTAATATCGTTTAAGCTATTTTAGTTAGAGTTCTGCTGTTTGCACTCAGAGAAAGATAATTTGTTCAGCTTTTTTACAATATCAGATATAGCGTTCTGTCATTGTGGTGTTGCAAGTTTACGAGGGGAAAAGAAAAAAACTAAATTTTTGAATAGTTTTTATATTTTTCGATTATTTGACGAAACGACTTAAAACCTCCATGAATGTAGGTTATTCTTATATGGTTTCAGTAGATCAGACGTCTGCGTTTTTAGAAATATCAGGTTGACAGCTGTATATCAATTGGCTTGGAAGAACCGCCTTTGTATACTTCACAAAACGATTTTTCATTAATTATCAACATTTTGTTGTCATAATTCCTAAAACATTGGTATTGAACCGCTAATATCTTTTAAGCTATTTTAGGTAGAGTTCTGCTGTTTGCACTCAGAGAAAGATAATTTGTTCAGATTTTTTACAATATCAGATATAGCGTTCTGACGTTGTGGTGTTGCCAGCTTACGAGGGCGAAAAGAAAAACACTAAATTTTTGAATAGTTTTTATATTTTTCGATTTTTTTGACGAAACGACTTAAAACCTCCATGAATGTAGGTTATTCTTATATGGTTTCAGTAGAACAGACGTCTGCGTTTTTAGAAATATCAGGTTGACAGCTGTATATCAATTGGCTTGGAAGAACCGCCTTTGTATACTTCACAAAACGATTTTTAATTAATTATCAACATTTTTTTGTCATAATTCCTAAAACATTGGTATTGAACCGCTAATATCTTTTAAGCTATTTTAGGTAGAGTTCTGCTGTTTGCACTCAGAGAAAGATAATTTGTTCAGCGTTTTTACAATATCAGATATAGCGTTCTGACGTTGTGGTGTTGCCAGCTTACGAGGGCGAAAAGAAAAAAACTAAATTTTTGAATAGTTTTTATATTTTTCGATTATTTGACGAAACGACTTAAAACCTCCATGAATGTAGGTTATTCTTATATGGTTTCAGTAGATCAGACGTCTGCGTTTTTAGAAATATCAGGTTGACAGCTGTATATCAATTGGCTTGGAAGAACCGCCTTTGTATACTTCACAAAACGATTTTTCATTAATTATCAACATTTTGTTGTCATAATTCCTAAAACATTGGTATTGAACCGCTAATATCTTTTAAGCTATTTTAGGTAGAATTCTGCTGTTTGCACTCAGAGAAAGATAATTTGTTCAGCTTTTTTACAATATCAGATATAGCGTTCTGACGTTGTGGTGTTGCCAGCTTACGAGGGCGAAAAGAAAAACACTAAATTTTTGAATAGTTTTTATATTTTTCGATTTTTTGACGAAACGACTTAAAACCTCCATGAATGTAGGTTATTCTTATATGGTTTCAGTAGAACAGACGTCTGCGTTTTTAGAAATATCAGGTTGACAGCTGTATATCAATTGGCTTGGAAGAACCGCCTTTGTATACTTCACAAAACGATTTTTAATTAATTATCAACATTTTTTTGTCATAATTCCTAAAACATTGGTATTGAACCGCTAATATCTTTTAAGCTATTTTAGGTAGAGTTCTGCTGTTTGCACTCAGAGAAAGATAATTTGTGCAGCTTTTTTACAATATCAGATATAGCGTTCTGACGTTGTGGTGTTGCCAGCTTACGAGGGCGAAAAGAAAAAAACTAAATTTTTGAATAGTTTTTATATTTTTCGATTTTTTGACGAAACGACTTAAAACCTCCATGAATGTAGGTTTTTCTGATATGGTTTCAGTAGAACAGACGTCTGCGTTTTTAGAAATATCAGGTTGACAGCTGTTTATCAATTGGCTTGGAAGAACCGCCTTTGTATACTTCACAAAACGATTTTTAATTAATTATCAACATTTTTTTGTCATAATTCCTAAAACATTGGTATTGAACCGCTAATATCCTTTAAGCTATTTTAGGTAGAGTTCTGCTGTTTGCACTCAGAGAAAGATAATTTGTTCAGCTTTTTTACAATATCAGATATAGCGTTCTGACAATGTGGTGTTGCCAGCTTACGAGGGCGATAAGAAAAAAACTAAATTTTTGAATAGTTTTTATATTTTTCGATTTTTGGACGAAACGACTTAAAACCTCCATGAATGTAGGTTATTCTTATATGGTTTCAGTAGAACAGACGTCTGCGTTTTTAGAAATATCAGGTTGACAGCTGTATATCAATTGGCTTGGAAGAACCGCCTTTGTATACTTCACAAAACGATTTTTCATTAATTATCAACATTTTTTTGTCATAATTCCTAAAACATTAGTGTTCAACCGCTAATATCTTTTAAGCTATTTTAGGAAGAGTTCTGCTGTTTGCACTCAGAGAAAGATAATTTGTGCAGCTTTTTTACAATATCAGATATAGCGTTCTGACGTTGTGGTGTTGCCAGCTTACGAGGGCGAAAAGAAAAAAACTAAATTTTTGAATAGTTCTTATATTTTTCGATTTTTTGACGAAACGACTTAAAACCTCCATGAATGTAGGTTATTCTTATATGGTTTCAGTAGAACAGACGTCTTTGTTTTTAGAAATATCAGGTTGACAGCTGTATATCAATTGGCTTGGAAGAACCGCCTTTGTATACTTCACAAAACGATTTTTCATTAATTATCAACATTTTTTTGTCATAATTCCTAAAACATTGGTATTGAACCGCTAATATCTTTTAAGCTATTTTAGGTAGAGTTCTGCTGTTTGCACTCAGAGAAAGATAATTTGTTCAGCTTTTTTACAATATCAGATATAGCGTTCTGACGTTGTGGTGTTGCCAGCTTACGAGGTCGAAAAGAAAAAAACTAAATTTTTGAATAGTTTTTATATTTTTCGATTTTTTGACGAAACGACTTAAAACCTCCATGAATGTAGGTTATTCTTATATGGTTTCAGTAGAACAGACGTCTGCGTTTTTAGAAATATCAGGTTGACAGCTGTATATCAATTGGCTTGGAAGAACCGCCTTTGTATACTTCACAAAACGATTTTTCATTAATTATCAACATTTTTTTGTCATAAATCCTAAAACATTAGTGTTCAACCGCTAATATCTTTTAAGCTATTTTAGGTAGAGTTCTGCTGTTTGCACTCAGAGAAAGATAATTTGTGCAGCTTTTTTACAATATCAGATATAGCGTTCTGACAATGTGGTGTTGCCAGCTTACGAGGGCGATAAGAAAAAAACTAAATTTTTGAATAGTTTTTATATTTTTCGATTTTTGGACGAAACGACTTAAAACCTCCATGAATGTAGGTTATTCTTATATGGTTTCAGTAGAACAGACGTCTGCGTTTTTAGAAATATCAGGTTGACAGCTGTATATCAATTGGCTTGGAAGAACCGCCTTTGTATACTTCACAAAACGATTTTTCATTAATTATCAACATTTTTTTGTCATAATTCCTAAAACATTGGTATTCAACCATTGGTAACAGAGTTCTGCTGTTTGCACTCAGAGAAAGATAATTTGTGCAGCTTTTTTACAATATCAGATATAGCGTTCTGACGTTGTGAGTTTGCCAGCTTACGAGGGCGAAAAGAAAAAAACTAAATTTTTGAATAGTTTTTATATTTTTCGATTTTTTGACGAAACGACTTAAAACCTCCATGAATGTAGGTTATTCTTATATGGTTGCAGTAGAACAGACGTCTGCGTTTTTAGAAATATCAGGTTGACAGCTGTATATTAATTGGCTTGGAAGAACCGCCTTTGTATACTTCACAAAACGATTTTTCATTAATTATCAACATTTTTTTGTCATAATTCCTAAAACATTGGTATTCAACCATTGGTAACAGAGTTCTGCTGTTTGCACTCAGAGAAAGATAATTTGTGCAGCTTTTTTACAATATCAGATATAGCGTTCTGACGTTGTGGTGTTGCCAGCTTACGAGGGCGAAAAGAAAAAAACTAAATTTTTGAATAGTTTTTATATTTTTCGATTTTTTGACGAAACGACTTAAAACCTCCATGAATGTAGGTTATTCTTATATGGTTTCAGTAGAACAGACGTCTGCGTTTTTAGAAATATCAGGTTGACAGCTGTATATCAATTGGCTTGGAAGAACCGCTTTGTATACTTCACAAAACGATTTTTAATTAATTATCAACATTTTTTTGTCATAATTCCTAAAACATTGGTATTGAACCGCTAATATCTTTTAAGCTATTTTAGGTAGAGTTCTGCTGTTTGCACTCAGAGAAAGATAATTTGTTCAGCTTTTTTACAATATCAGATATAGCGTTCTGACGTTGTGGTGTTGCCAGCTTACGAGGGCGAAAAGAAAAAAAACTAAATTTTTGAATAGTTTTTATATTTTTCGATTTTTTGACGAAACGACTTAAAACCTCCATGAATGTAGGTTTTTCTGATATGGTTTCAGTAGAACAGACGTCTGCGTTTTTAGAAATATCAGGTTGACAGCTGTATATCAATTGGCTTGGAAGAACCGCCTTTGTATACTTCACAAAACGATTTTTCATTAATTATCAACATTTTTTTGTCATAATTCCTAAAACATTAGAGTTCAACCGCTAATATCTTTTAAGCTATTTTAGGTAGAGTTCTGCTGTTTGCACTCAGAGAAAGATAATTTGTGCAGCTTTTTTACAATATTAGATATAGCGTTCTGACGTTGTGGTGTTGCCAGCTTACGAGGGCGAAAAGAAAAAAACTAAATTTTTGAATAGTTTTTATATTTTTCGATTTTTTGACGAAACGACTTAAAACCTCCATGAATGTAGGTTTTTCTGATATGGTTTCAGTAGAACAGACGTCTGCGTTTTTAGAAATATCAGGTTGACAGCTGTATATCAATTGGCTTGGAAGAACCGCCTTTGCATACTTCACAAAACGATTTTTCATTAATTATCAAAATTTTTTTGTCATAATTCCTAAAACATTGGTATTCAACCGCTAATATCTTTTAAGCTATTTTAGGTAGAGTTCTGCTGTTTGCACTCAGAGAAAGATAATTTGTTCAGCTTTTTTACAATATCAGATATAGCGTTCTGACAATGTGGTGTTGCCAGCTTACGAGGGCGAAAAGAAAAAAACTAAATTTTTGAATAGTTCTTATATTTTTCGATTTTTTGACGAAACGACTTAAAACCTCCATGAATGTAGGTTATTCTTATATGGTTTCAGTAGAACAGACGTCTGCGTTTATAGAAATATCAGGTTGACAGCTGTATATCAATTGGCTTGGAAGAACCGCCTTTGTATACTTCACAAAACGATTTTTCATTAATTATCAACATTTTGTTGTCATAATTCCTAAAACATTGGTATTGAACCGCTAATATCGTTTAAGCTATTTTAGTTAGAGTTCTGCTGTTTGCACTCAGAAAAAGATAATTTGTACAGCTTTTTAACAATATCAGATATAGCGTTCTGTCATTGTGGTGTTGCCAGTTTACGAGGGGAAAAGAAAAAAACTAAATTTTTGAATAGTTTTTATATTTTTCGATTTTTTGACGAAACGACTTAAAACCTCCATGAATGTAGGTTTTTCTGATATGGTTTCAGTAGAACAGACGTTTGCGTTTTTAAAAATATCAGGTTGACAGCTGTATACCAATTGGCTTGGAAGAACCGCCTTTGTATACTTCACAAAACGATTTTTAATTAATTATCAACATTTTTTTGTCATAATTCCTAAAACATTGGTATTGAACCGCTAATATCATTTAAGCTATTTTAGGTAGAGTTCTGCTGTTTGCACTCAGAGAAAGATAATTTGTTCAGCTTTTTTACAATATCAGATATAGCGTTCTGACAATGTGGTGTTGCCAGCTTACGAGGGCGAAAAGAAAAAAACTAAATTTTTGAATAGTTCTTATATTTTTCGATTTTTTGACGAAACGACTTAAAACCTCCATGAATGTAGGTTATTCTTATATGGTTTCAGTAGAACAGACGTCTGCGTTTTTAAAAATATCAGGTTGACAGCTGTATATCAATTGGCTTGGAAGAACCGCCTTTGTATACTTCACAAAACGATTTTTAATTAATTATCAACATTTTTTTGTCATAATTCCTAAAACATTGGTATTGAACCGCTAATATCGTTTAAGCTATTTTAGTTAGAGTTCTGCTGTTTGCACTCAGAAAAAGATAATTTGTTCAGCTTTTTAACAATATCAGATATAGCGTTCTGTCATTGTGGTGTTGCCAGTTTACGAGGGGAAAAGAAAAAAACTAAATTTTTGAATAGTTTTTATATTTTTCGATTTTTTGACGAAACGACTTAAAACCTCCATGAATGTAGGTTATTCTTATATGGTTTCAGTAGATCAGACGTCTGCGTTTTTAGAAATATCAGGTTGACAGCTGTATATTAATTGGCTTGGAAGAACCGCCTTTGTATACTTCACAAAACGATTTTTCATTAATTATCAACATTTTTTTGTCATAATTCCTAAAACATTAGTGTTCAACCGCTAATATCTTTTAAGCTATTTTAGGTAGAGTTCTGCTGTTTGCACTCAGAGAAAGATAATTTGTGCAGCTTTTTTACAATATCAGATATAGCGTTCTGACGTTGTGGTGTTGCCAGCTTACGAGGGCGAAAAGAAAAAAACTAAATTTTTGAATAGTTTTTATATTTTTCGATTTTTTGACGAAACGACTTAAAACCTCCATGAATGTAGGTTTTTCTGATATGGTTTCAGTAGAACAGACGTCTGCGTTTTTAGAAATATCAGGTTGACAGCTGTTTATCAATTGGCTTGGAAGAACCGCCTTTGTATACTTCACAAAACGATTTTTCATTAATTATCAACATTTTTTTGTCATAATTCCTAAAACATTGGTATTGAACCGCTAATATCTTTTAAGCTATTTTAGGTAGAGTTCTGCTGTTTGCACTCAGAGAAAGATAATTTGTTCAGCTTTTTTACAATATCAGATATAGCGTTCTGACAATGTGGTGTTGCCAGCTTACGAGGGCGATAAGAAAAAAACTAAATTTTTGAATAGTTTTTATATTTTTCGATTTTTTGACGAAACGACTTAAAACCTCCATGAATGTAGGTTATTCTTATATGGTTTCAGTAGAACAGACGTCTGCGTTTTTAGAAATATCAAGTTGACAGCTGTATATCAATTGGCTTGGAAGAACCGCCTTTGTATACTTCACAAAACGATTTTTCATTAATTATCAACATTTTTTTGTCATAATTCATAAAACATTGGTATTCAACCATTGGTAACAGAGTTCTGCTGTTTGCACTCAGAGAAAGATAATTTGTGCAGCTTTTTTACAATATCAGATATAGCGTTCTGACGTTGTGGTGTTGCCAGCTTACGAGGGCGAAAAGAAAAAAACTAAATTTTTGAATAGTTTTTATATTTTTCGATTTTTTGACGAAACGACTTAAAACCTCCATGAATGTAGGTTTTTCTGATATGGTTTCAGTAGAACAGACGTCTGCGTTTTTAGAAATATCAGGTTGACAGCTGTTTATCAATTGGCTTGGAAGAACCGCCTTTGTATACTTCACAAAACGATTTTTAATTAATTATCAACATTTTTTTGTCATAATTCCTAAAACATTAGTGTTCAACCGCTAATATCTTTTAAGCTATTTTAGGTAGAGTTCTGCTGTTTGCACTCAGAGAAAGATAATTTGTGCAGCTTTTTTACAATATCAGATATAGCGTTCTGACATTGTGGTGTTGCCAGTTTACGAGGGCGAAATAAAAAAACTAAATTGTTGAATAGTTTTTATATTTTTCGATTATTTGACGAAACGACTTAAAACCTCCATGAATGTAGGTTATTCTTATATGGTTTCAGTAGAACAGACGTCTGCGTTTTTAAAAATATCAGGTTGACAGCTGTATATCAATTGGCTTGGAAGAACCGCCTTTGTATACTTCACAAAACGATTTTTAATTAATTATCAACATTTTTTTGTCATAATTCCTAAAACATTGGTATTGAACCGCTAATATCGTTTAAGCTATTTTAGTTAGAGTTCTGCTGTTTGCACTCAGAAAAAGATAATTTGTTCAGCTTTTTAACAATATCAGATATAGCGTTCTGTCATTGTGGTGTTGCCAGTTTACGAGGGGAAAAGAAAAAAACTAAATTTTTGAATAGTTTTTATATTTATCGATTTTTTGACGAAACGACTTAAAACCTCCATGAATGTAGGTTATTCTTATATGGTTTCAGTAGATCAGACGTCTGCGTTTTTAGAAATATCAGGTTGACAGCTGTATATTAATTGGCTTGGAAGAACCGCCTTTGTATACTTCACAAAACGATTTTTCATTAATTATCAACATTTTTTTGTCATAATTCCTAAAACATTAGTGTTCAACCGCTAATATCTTTTAAGCTATTTTAGGTAGAGTTCTGCTGTTTGCACTCAGAGAAAGATAATTTGTGCAGCTTTTTTACAATATCAGATATAGCGTTCTGACGTTGTGGTGTTGCCAGCTTACGAGGGCGAAAAGAAAAAAACTAAATTTTTGAATAGTTTTTATATTTTTCGATTTTTTTGACGAAACGCCTTAAAACCTCCATGAATGTAGGTTTTTCTGATATGGTTTCAGTAGAACAGACGTCTGCGTTTTTAGAAATATCAGGTTGACAGCTGTTTATCAATTGGCTTGGAAGAACCGCCTTTGTATACTTCACAAAACGATTTTTAATTAATTATCAACATTTTTTTGTCATAATTCCTAAAACATTGGTATTGAACCGCTAATATCCTTTAAGCTATTTTAGGTAGAGTTCTGCTGTTTGCACTCAGAGAAAGATAATTTGTTCAGCTTTTTTACAATATCAGATATAGCGTTCTGACAATGTGGTGTTGCCAGCTTACGAGGGCGATAAGAAAAAAACTAAATTTTTGAATAGTTTTTATATTTTTCGATTTTTGGACGAAACGACTTAAAACCTCCATGAATGTAGGTTATTCTTATATGGTTTCAGTAGAACAGACGTCTGCGTTTTTAGAAATATCAGGTTGACAGCTGTTTATCAATTGGCTTGGAAGAACCGCCTTTGTATACTTCACAAAACGATTTTTCATTAATTATCAACATTTTTTTGTCATAATTCCTAAAACATTGGTATTGAACCGCTAATATCTTTTAAGCTATTTTAGGTAGAGTTCTGCTGTTTGCACTCAGAGAAAGATAATTTGTTCAGCTTTTTTACAATATCAGATATAGCGTTCTGACAATGTGGTGTTGTCAGCTTACGAGGGCGATAAGAAAAAAACTAAATTTTTGAATAGTTTTTATATTTTTCGATTTTTTGACGAAACGACTTAAAACCTCCATGAATGTAGGTTATTCTTATATGGTTTCAGTAGAACAGACGTCTGCGTTTTTAGAAATATCAGGTTGACAGCTGTATATCAATTGGCTTGGAAGAACCGCCTTTGTATACTTCACAAAACGATTTTTCATTAATTATCAACATTTTTTTGTCATAATTCCTAAAACATTAGTGTTCAACCGCTAATATCTTTTAAGCTATTTTAGGTAGAGTTCTGCTGTTTGCACTCAGAGAAAGATAATTTGTGCAGCTTTTTTACAATATCAGATATAGCGTTCTGACGTTGTCGTGTTGCCAGCTTACGAGGGCGAAAAGAAAAAAACTAAATTTTTGAATAGTTTTTATATTTTTCGATTTTTTGACGAAACGACTTAAAACCTCCATGAATGTAGGTTTTTCTGATATGGTTTCAGTAGAACAGACGTCTGCGTTTTTAGAAATATCAGGTTGACAGCTGTTTATCAATTGGCTTGGAAGAACCGCCTTTGTATACTTCACAAAACGATTTTTAATTAATTATCAACATTTTTTTGTCATAATTCCTAAAACATTGGTATTGAACCGTTAATATCCTTTAAGCTATTTTAGGTAGAGTTCTGCTGTTTGCACTCAGAGAAAGATAATTTGTTCAGCTTTTTTACAATATCAGATATAGCGTTCTGACAATGTGGTGTTGCCAGCTTACGAGGGCGATAAGAAAAAAACTAAATTTTTGAATAGTTTTTATATTTTTCGATTTTTGGACGAAACGACTTAAAACCTCCATGAATGTAGGTTATTCTTATATGGTTTCAGTAGAACAGACGTCTGCGTTTTTAGAAATATCAGGTTGACAGCTGTATATCAATTGGCTTGGTAGAACCGCCTTTGTATACTTCACAAAACGATTTTTCATTAATTATCAACATTTTTTTGTCATAATTCCTAAAACATTGGTATTGAACAGCTAATATCTTTTAAGCTATTTTAGGTAGAGTTCTGCTGTTTGCACTCAGAGAAAGATAATTTGTTCAGCTTTTTTACAATATCAGATATAGCGTTCTGACAATGTGGTGTTGCCAGCTTACGAGGGCGATAAGAAAAAAACTAAATTTTTGAATAGTTTTTATATTTTTCGATTTTTTGACGAAACGACTTAAAACCTCCATGAATGTAGGTTATTCTTATATGGTTTCAGTAGAACAGACGTCTGCGTTTTTAGAAATATCAGGTTGACAGCTGTTTATCAATTGGCTTGGAAGAACCGCCTTTGTATACTTCACAAAACGATTTTTCATTAATTATCAACATTTTTTTGTCATAATTCATAAAACATTGGTATTCAACCATTGGTAACAGAGTTCTGCTGTTTGCACTCAGAGAAAGATAATTTGTGCAGCTTTTTTACAATATCAGATATAGCGTTCTGACGTTGTGGTGTTGCCAGCTTACGAGGGCGAAAAGAAAAAAACTAAATTTTTGAATAGTTTTTATATTTTTCGATTTTTTGACGAAACGACTTAAAACCTCCATGAATGTAGGTTTTTCTGATATGGTTTCAGTAGAACAGACGTCTGCGTTTTTAGAAATATCAGGTTGACAGCTGTTTATCAATTGGCTTGGAAGAACCGCCTTTGTATACTTCACAAAACGATTTTTAATTAATTATCAACATTTTTTTGTCATAATTCCTAAAACATTGGTATTGAACCGCTAATATCCTTTAAGCTATTTTAGGTAGAGTTCTGCTGTTTGCACTCAGAGAAAGATAATTTGTTCAGCTTTTTTACAATATCAGATATAGCCTTCTGACAATGTGGTGTTGCCAGCTTACGAGGGCGATAAGAAAAAAACTAAATTTTTGAATAGTTTTTATATTTTTCGATTTTTTGACGAAACGACTTAAAACCTCCATGAATGTAGGTTTTTCTGATATGGTTTCAGTAGAACAGACGTCTGCGTTTTTAGAAATATCAGGTTGACAGCTGTTTATCAATTGGCTTGGAAGAACCGCCTTTGTATACTTCACAAAACGATTTTTAATTAATTATCAACATTTTTTTGTCATAATTCCTAAAACATTGGTATTGGACCGTTAATATCCTTTAAGCTATTTTAGGTAGAGTTCTGCTGTTTGCACTCAGAGAAAGATAATTTGTTCAGCTTTTTTACAATATCAGATATAGCGTTCTGACAATGTGGTGTTGCCAGCTTACGAGGGCGATAAGAAAAAAACTAAATTTTTGAATAGTTTTTATATTTTTCGATTTTTGGACGAAACGACTTAAAACCTCCATGAATGTAGGTTATTCTTATATGGTTTCAGTAGAACAGACGTCTGCGTTTTTAGAAATATCAGGTTGACAGCTGTATATCAATTGGCTTGGAAGAACCGCCTTTGTATACTTCACAAAACGATTTTTCATTAATTATCAACATTTTTTTGTCATAATTCCTAAAACATTGGTATTGAACCGCTAATATCTTTTAAGCTATTTTAGGTAGAGTTCTGCTGTTTGCACTCAGAGAAAGATAATTTGTTCAGCTTTTTAACAATATCAGATATAGCGTTCTGACAATGTGGTGTTGCCAGCTTACGAGGGAGATAAGAAAAAAACTAAATTTTTGAATAGTTTTTATATTTTTCGATTTTTTGACGAAACGACTTAAAACCTCCATGAATGTAGGTTATTCTTATATGGTTTCAGTAGAACAGACGTCTGCGTTTTTAGAAATATCAGGTTGACAGCTGTATATCAATTGGCTTGGAAGAACCGCCTTTGTATACTTCACAAAACGATTTTTCATTAATTATCAACATTTTTTTGTCATAATTCATAAAACATTGGTATTCAACCATTGGTAACAGAGTTCTGCTGTTTGCACTCAGAGAAAGATAATTTGTGCAGCTTTTTTACAATATCAGATATAGCGTTCTGACGTTGTGGTGTTGCCAGCTTACGAGGGCGAAAAGAAAAAAACTAAATTTTTGAATAGTTTTTATATTTTTCGATTTTTGGACGAAACGACTTAAAACCTCCATGAATGTAGGTTATTCTTATATGGTTTCAGTAGAACAGACGTCTGCGTTTTTAGAAATATCAGGTTGACAGCTGTTTATCAATTGGCTTGGAAGAACCGCCTTTGTATACTTCACAAAACGATTTTTAATTAATTATCAACATTTTTTTGTCATAATTCCTAAAACATTGGTATTGAACCGTTAATATCCTTTAAGCTATTTTAGGTAGAGTTCTGCTGTTTGCACTCAGAGAAAGATAATTTGTTCAGCTTTTTTACAATATCAGATATAGCGTTCTGACAATGTGGTGTTGCCAGCTTACGAGGGCGATAAGAAAAAAACTAAATTTTTGAATAGTTTTTATATTTTTCGATTTTTGGACGAAACGACTTAAAACCTCCATGAATGTAGGTTATTCTTATATGGTTTCAGTAGAACAGACGTCTGCGTTTTTAGAAATATCAGGTTGACAGCTGTTTATCAATTGGCTTGGAAGAACCGCCTTTGTATACTTCACAAAACGATTTTTCATTAATTATCAACATTTTTTTGTCATAATTCCTAAAACATTGGTATTGAACCGCTAATATCTTTTAAGCTATTTTAGGTAGAGTTCTGCTGTTTGCACTCAGAGAAAGATAATTTGTTCAGCTTTTTTACAATATCAGATATAGCGTTCTGACAATGTGGTGTTGCCAGCTTACGAGGGCGATAAGAAAAATACTAAATTTTTGAATAGTTTTTATATTTTTCGATTTTTTGACGAAACGACTTAAAACCTCCATGAATGTAGGTTATTCTTATATGGTTTCAGTAGAACAGACGTCTGCGTTTTTAGAAATATCAAGTTGACAGCTGTATATCAATTGGCTTGGAAGAACCGCCTTTGTATACTTCACAAAACGATTTTTCATTAATTATCAACATTTTTTTGTCATAATTCATAAAACATTGGTATTCAACCATTGGTAACAGAGTTCTGCTGTTTGCACTCAGAGAAAGATAATTTGTTCAGCTTTTTTACAATATCAGATATAGCGTTCTGACAATGTGGTGTTGCCAGCTTACGAGGGCGATAAGAAAAATACTAAATTTTTGAATAGTTTTTATATTTTTCGATTTTTTGACGAAACGACTTAAAACCTCCATGAATGTAGGTTATTCTTATATGGTTTCAGTAGAACAGACGTCTGCGTTTTTAGAAATATCAAGTTGACAGCTGTATATCAATTGGCTTGGAAGAACCGCCTTTGTATACTTCACAAAACGATTTTTCATTAATTATCAACATTTTTTTGTCATAATTCATAAAACATTGGTATTCAACCATTGGTAACAGAGTTCTGCTGTTTGCACTCAGAGAAAGATAATTTGTGCAGCTTTTTTACAATATCAGATATAGCGTTCTGACGTTGTGGTGTTGCCAGCTTACGAGGGCGAAAAGAAAAAAACTAAATTTTTGAATAGTTTTTATATTTTTCGATTTTTTGACGAAACGACTTAAAACCTCCATGAATGTAGGTTTTTCTGATATGGTTTCAGTAGAACAGACGTCTGCGTTTTTAGAAATATCAGGTTGACAGCTGTTTATCAATTGGCTTGGAAGAACCGCCTTTGTATACTTCACAAAACGATTTTTAATTAATTATCAACATTTTTTTGTCATAATTCCTAAAACATTGGTATTGAACCGCTAATATCCTTTAAGCTATTTTAGGTAGAGTTCTGCTGTTTGCACTCAGAGAAAGATAATTTGTTCAGCTTTTTTACAATATCAGATATAGCGTTCTGACAATGTGGTGTTGCCAGCTTACGAGGGCGATAAGAAAAAAACTAAATTTTTGAATAGTTTTTATATTTTTCGATTTTTTGACGAAACGACTTAAAACCTCCATGAATGTAGGTTTTTCTGATATGGTTTCAGTAGAACAGACGTCTGCGTTTTTAGAAATATCAGGTTGACAGCTGTTTATCAATTGGCTTGGAAGAACCGCCTTTGTATACTTCACAAAACGATTTTTAATTAATTATCAACATTTTTTTGTCATAATTCCTAAAACATTGGTATTGGACCGTTAATATCCTTTAAGCTATTTTAGGTAGAGTTCTGCTGTTTGCACTCAGAGAAAGATAATTTGTTCAGCTTTTTTACAATATCAGATATAGCGTTCTGACAATGTGGTGTTGCCAGCTTACGAGGGCGATAAGAAAAAAACTAAATTTTTGAATAGTTTTTATATTTTTCGATTTTTGGACGAAACGACTTAAAACCTCCATGAATGTAGGTTATTCTTATATGGTTTCAGTAGAACAGACGTCTGCGTTTTTAGAAATATCAGGTTGACAGCTGTATATCAATTGGCTTGGAAGAACCGCCTTTGTATACTTCACAAAACGATTTTTCATTAATTATCAACATTTTTTTGTCATAATTCCTAAAACATTGGTATTGAACCGCTAATATCTTTTAAGCTATTTTAGGTAGAGTTCTGCTGTTTGCACTCAGAGAAAGATAATTTGTTCAGCTTTTTAACAATATCAGATTTAGCGTTCTGACAATGTGGTGTTGCCAGCTTACGAGGGAGATAAGAAAAAAACTAAATTTTTGAATAGTTTTTATATTTTTCGATTTTTTGACGAAACGACTTAAAACCTCCATGAATGTAGGTTATTCTTATATGGTTTCAGTAGAACAGACGTCTGCGTTTTTAGAAATATCAGGTTGACAGCTGTATATCAATTGGCTTGGAAGAACCGCCTTTGTATACTTCACAAAACGATTTTTCATTAATTATCAACATTTTTTTGTCATAATTCATAAAACATTGGTATTCAACCATTGGTAACAGAGTTCTGCTGTTTGCACTCAGAGAAAGATAATTTGTGCAGCTTTTTTACAATATCAGATATAGCGTTCTGACGTTGTGGTGTTGCCAGCTTACGAGGGCGAAAAGAAAAAAAACTAAATTTTTGAATAGTTTTTATATTTTTCGATTTTTTGACAAAACGACCTTAAAACCTCCATGAATGTAGGTTATTCTTATATGGTTTGCAGTAGAACAGACGTCTGCGTTTTTAGAAATATCAGGTTGACACCTGTATATTAATTGGCTTGGAAGAACCGCCTTTGTATACTTCACAAAACGATTTTTCATTAATTATCAACATTTTTTTGTCATAATTCATAAAACATTGGTATTCAACCATTGGTAACAGAGTTCTGCTGTTTGCACTCAGAGAAAGATAATTTGTGCAGCTTTTTTACAATATCAGATATAGCGTTCTGACGTTGTGGTGTTGCCAGCTTACGAGGGCGAAAAGAAAAAAACTAAATTTTTGAATAGTTTTTATATTTTTCGATTTTTTTGACGAAACGACTTAAAACCTCCATGAATGTAGGTTTTTCTGATATGGTTTCAGTAGAACAGACGTCTGCGTTTTTAGAAATATCAGGTTGACAGCTGTTTATCAATTGGCTTGGAAGAATGCCTTTGTATACTTCACAAAACGATTTTTAATTAATTATCAACATTTTTTTGTCATAATTCCTAAAACATTGGTATTGAACCGCTAATATCCTTTAAGCTATTTTAGGTAGAGTTCTGCTGTTTGCACTCAGAGAAAGATAATTTGTTCAGCTTTTTTACAATATCAGATATAGCGTTCTGACAATGTGGTGTTGCCAGCTTACGAGGGCGATAAGAAAAAAAACTAAATTTTTGAATAGTTTTTATATTTTTCGATTTTTTGACGAAACGACTTAAAACCTCCATGAATGTAGGTTTTTCTGATATGGTTTCAGTAGAACAGACGTCTGCGTTTTTAGAAATATCAGGTTGACAGCTGTTTATCAATTGGCTTGGAAGAACCGCCTTTGTATACTTCACAAAACGATTTTTAATTAATTATCAACATTTTTTTGTCATAATTCCTAAAACATTGGTATTGAACCGTTAATATCCTTTAAGCTATTTTAGGTAGAGTTCTGCTGTTTTGCACTCAGAGAAAGATAATTTGTTCAGCTTTTTTACAATATCAGATATAGCGTTCTGACAATGTGGTGTTGCCAGCTTACGAGGGCGATAAGAAAAAAACTAAATTTTTGAATAGTTTTTTATATTTTTCGATTTTTGGACGAAACGACTTAAAACCTCCATAAATGTAGGTTATTCTTATATGGTTTCAGTAGAACAGACGTCTGCGTTTTTAGAAATATCAGGTTGACAGCTGTATATCAATTGGCTTGGAAGAACCGCCTTTGTATACTTCACAAAACGATTTTTCATTAATTATCAACATTTTTTTGTCATAATTCCTAAAACATTGGTATTGAACCGCTAATATCTTTTAAGCTATTTTAGGTAGAGTTCTGCTGTTTGCACTCAGAGAAAGATAATTTGTTCAGCTTTTTTACAATATCAGATATAGCGTTCTGACAATGTGGTGTTGCCAGCTTACGAGGGCGATAAGAAAAAAACTAAATTTTTGAATAGTTTTTATATTTTTCGATTTTTTGACGAAACGACTTAAAACCTCCATGAATGTAGGTTATTCTTATATGGTTTCAGTAGAACAGACGTCTGCGTTTTTAGAAATATCAGGTTGACAGCTGTATATCAATTGGCTTGGAAGAACCGCCTTTGTATACTTCACAAAACGATTTTTCATTAATTATCAACATTTTTTTGTCATAATTCATAAAACATTGGTATTCAACCATTGGTAACAGAGTTCTGCTGTTTGCACTCAGAGAAATATAATTTGTGCAGCTTTTTTACAATATCAGATATAGCGTTCTGACGTTGTGGTGTTGCCAGCTTACGAGGGCGAAAAGAAAAAAAACTAAATTTTTGAATAGTTTTTATATTTTTCGATTTTTTGACGAAACGACTTAAAACCTCCATGAATGTAGGTTATTCTTATATGGTTGCAGTAGAACAGACGTCTGCGTTTTTAGAAATATCAGGTTGACAGCTGTATATTAATTGGCTTGGAAGAACCGCCTTTGTATACTTCACAAAACGATTTTTCATTAATTATCAACATTTTTTTGTCATAACTCCTAAAACATTGGTATTCAACCATTGGTAACAGAGTTCTGCTGTTTGCACTCAGAGAAAGATAATTTGTGCAGCTTTTTTACAATATCAGATATAGCGTTCTGACGTTGTGGTGTTGCCAGCTTACGAGGGCGAAAAGAAAAAAATTTAAATTTTTGAATAGTTTTTATATTTTTCGATTTTTGGACGAAACGACTTAAAACCTCCATGAATGTAGGTTATTCTTATATGGTTTCAGTAGATCAGACGTCTGCGTTTTTAGAAATTTCAGGTTGACAGCTGTATATTAATTGGCTCGGAAGAACCGCCTTTGTATACTTCACAAAACGATTTTTCATTAATTATCAACATTTTGTTGTCATAACTCGAAAAACATTGGTATTGAACCGCTAATATCTTTTAAGCTATTTTAGTTAGAGTTCTGCTGATTGCACTCAGAGAAAGATAATTTGTGCAGCTTTTTTACAATATCAGATATAGCGTTCTGACGTTGTGGTTTTTCCAGCTTACGAGGGCGAAAAGAAAAAAAACTAAATTTTAGAATAGTTTTTATATTTTTCGATTTTTTGACGAAACGACTTAAAACCTCCATGAATGTAGGTTTTTCTGATATATTTTTAGTAGAACAGACGTCTGCGTTTTTAGAAATATCAGGTTGGCAGCTGTTTATCAATTGGCTTGGAAGAACCGCCTTTGTATACTTCACAAAACGATTTTTAATTAATTATCAACATTTTTTTGTCATAATTCCTAAAACATTGGTATTGAACCGCTAATATCTTTTAAGCTATTTTAGGTAGAGTTCTGCTGTTTGCACTCAGAGAAAGATAATTTGTTCAGCTTTTTTACAATATCAGATATAGCGTTCTGACAATGTGGTGTTGCCAGCTTACGAGGGCGATAAGAAACAACTAAATTTTTGAATAGTTTTTATATTTTTCGATTTTTTGACGAAACGACTTAAAACCTCCATGAATGTAGGTTATTCTTATATGGTTTCAGTAGAACAGACGTCTGCGTTTTTAGAAATATCAGGTTGACAGCTGTATATCAATTGGCTTGGAAGAACCGCCTTTGTATACTTCACAAAACGATTTTTCATTAATTATCAACATTTTTTTGTCATAATTCCTAAAACATTGGTATTGAACCGCTAATATCTTTTAAGCTATTTTAGGTAGAGTTCTGCTGTTTGCACTCAGAGAAAGATAATTTGTTCAGCTTTTTTACAATATCAGATATAGCGTTCTGACAATGTGGTGTTGCCAGCTTTCGAGGGCGATAAGAAAAAAACTAAATTTTTGAATAGTTCTTATATTTTTCGATTTTTTGACGAAACGACTTAAAACCTCCATGAATGTAGGTTATTCTTATATGGTTTCAGTAGAACAGACGTCTGCGTTTTTAGAAATATCAGGTTGACAGCTGTATATCAATTGGCTTGGAAGAACCGCCTTTGTATACTTCACAAAACGATTTTTCATTAATTATCAACATTTTTTTGTCATAATTCCTAAAACATTGGTATTGAACCGCTAATATCGTTTAAGCTATTTTAGTTAGAGTTCTGCTGTTTGCACTCAGAGAAAGATAATTTGTTCAGCTTTTTTACAATATCAGATATAGCGTTCTGACAATGTGGTGTTGCCAGCTTACGAGGGCGAAAAGAAAAAAACTAAATTTTTGAATAGTTTTTATATTTTTCGATTTTTTGACGAAACGACTTAAAACCTCCATGAATGTAGGTTATTCTTATATGGTTTCAGTAGAACAGACGTCTGCGTTTTTAGAAATATCAGGTTGACAGCTGTATATCAATTGGCTTGGAAGAACCGCCTTTGTATACTTCACAAAACGATTTTTAATTAATTATCAACATTTTTTTGTCATAATTCCTAAAACATTGGTATTGAACCGCTAATATCTTTTAAGCTATTTTAGGTAGAGTTCTGCTGTTTGCACTCAGAGAAAGATAATTTGTTCAGCTTTTTTACAATATCAGATATAGCGTTCTGACAATGTGGTGTTGCCAGCTTACGAGGGCGATAAGAAAAAAACTAAATTTTTGAATAATTCTTATATTTTTCGATTTTTTGACGAAACGACTTAAAACCTCCATGAATGTAGGTTATTCTTATATGGTTTCAGTAGAACAGACGTCTGCGTTTTTAGAAATATCAGGTTGACAGCTGTATATCAATTGGCTTGGAAGAACCGCCTTTGTATACTTCACAAAACGATTTTTAATTAATTATCAACATTTTTTTGTCATAATTCCTAAAACATTGGTATTGAACCGCTAATATCTTTTAAGCTATTTTAGGTAGAGTTCTGCTGTTTGCACTCAGAGAAAGATAATTTGTTCAGCTTTTTTACAATATCAGATATAGCGTTCTGACATTGTGGTGTTGCCAGTTTACGAGGGCGAAAAGAAAAAAACTAAATTTTTGAATAGTTTTTATATTTTACGATTATTTGACGAAACGACTTTAACCTCCATGAATGTAGGTTATTCTTATATGGTTTCAGTAGAACAGACGTCTGCGTTTTTAGAAATATCAGGTTGACAGCTGTATATCAATTGGCTTGGAAGAACCGCCTTTGTATACTTCACAAAACGATTTTTCATTAATTATCAACATTTTTTTGTCATAATTCCTAAAACATTGGTATTGAACCGCTAATATCTTTTAAGCTATTTTAGGTAGAGTTCTGCTGTTTGCACTCAGAGAAAGATAATTTGTTCAGCTTTTTTACAATTTTAGATATAGCGTTCTGACGTTGTGGTGTTGCCAGTTTACGAGGGCGAAAAGAAAAAAACTAAATTTTTGAATAGTTTTTATATTTTTCGATTATTTGACGAAACGACTTAAAACCTCCATGAATGTAGGTTATTCTTATATGGTTTCAATAGAACAGACTTCTGCGTTTTTAAAAATATCAGGTTGACAGCTGTATATCAATTGGCTTGGAAGAACCGCCTTTGTATACTTCACAAAACGATTTTTCATTAATTATCAACATTTTGTTGTCATAATTCCTAAAACATTGGTATTGAACCGCTAATATCGTTTAAGCTATTTTAGGTAGAGTTCTGCTGTTTGCACTCAGAGAAAGATAATTTGTTCAGCTTTTTTACAATATCAGATATAGCGTTCTGACGTTGTGTTGTTGCCAGCTTACGAGGGCGAAAAGAAAAATACTAAATTTTTGAATAGTTTTTATATTTTTCGATTTTTTGACGAAACGACCTAAAACCTCCATGAATGTAGGTTATTCTTATATGGTTTCAGTAGAACAGACGTCTGCGTTTTTAAAAATATCAGGTTGACAGCTGTATATCAATTGGCTTGGAAGAACCGCCTTTGTATACTTCACAAAACGATTTTTAATTAATTATCAACATTTTTTTGTCATAATTCCTAAAATATTGGTATTGAACCGCTAATAGCTGTTAAGCTATTTTAGTTAGAGTTCTGCTGTTTGCACTCAGAAAAAGATAATTTGTTCAGCTTTTTTACAATATCAGATATAGCGTTCTGACATTGTGGTGTTGCCAGTTTACGAGGGCAAAAAGAAAAAAACTAAATTTTTGAATAGTTTTTATATTTTTCGATTATTTGACGAAACGACTTAAAACCTCCATGAATGTAGGTTTTTCTGATATGGTTTCAGTAGAACAGACGTCTGCGTTTTTAGAAATATCGGGTTGACAGCTGTATATCAATTGGCTTGGAAGAACCGCCTTTGTATACTTCACAAAACGATTTTTAATTAATTATCAACATTTTTTTGTCATAATTCCTAAAATATTGGTATTGAACCGCTAATAGCTGTTAAGCTATTTTAGGTAGAGTTCTGCTGTTTGCACTCAGAGAAAGATAATTTGTTCAGCTTTTTTACAATATCAGATATAGCGTTCTGACGTTGTGGTGTTGCCAGTTTACGAGGGTGAAAAGAAAAAAACTATATTTTTGAATAGTTTTTATATTTTTCGATTTTTTGACGAAACGACTTAAAACCTCCATGAATGTAGGTTATTCTTATATTGTTTCAGTAGAACAGACGTCTGCGTTTTTAGAAATATCAGGTTGACAGCTGTATATCAATTGGCTTGGAAGAACCGCCTTTGTATACTTCACAAAACGATTTTTCATTAATTATCAACATTTTTTTGTCATAATTCCTAAAACATTGGTATAGACCGCTAATATCTTTTAAGCTATTTTTGGTAGAGTTCTGCTGTTTGCACTCAGAGAAAGATAATTTGTTCAGCTTTTTTACAATATCAGAAATAGCGTTCTGACATTGTGTCGTTGCCAGTTTACGAGGGCGAAAAGAAAAAAACTAAATTTTTGAATAGTTTTTATATTTTTCGATTATTTGACGAAACGACTTTAACCTCCGTGAATGTAGGTTATTCTTATATGGTTCCAGTAGAACAGACGTCTGCGTTTTTAAAAATATCAGGTTGACAGCTGTATATCAATTGGCTTGGAAGAACCGCCTTTGTATACTTCACAAAACGATTTTTAATTAATTATCAACATTTTTTTGTCATAATTCCTAAAACATTGGTATTGAACCGCTAATATCTTTTAAGCTATTTTAGGTAGAGTTCTGCTGTTTGCACTCAGAGAAAGATAATTTGTTCAGCTTTTTTACAATATCAGATATAGCGTTCTGACAATGTGGTGTTGCCAGCTTACGAGGGCGATAAGAAACAACTAAATTTTTGAATAGTTTTTATATTTTTCGATTTTTTGACGAAACGACTTAAAACCTCCATGAATGTAGGTTATTCTTATATGGTTTCAGTAGAACAGACGTCTGCGTTTTTAGAAATATCAGGTTGACAGCTGTATATCAATTGGCTTGGAAGAACCGCCTTTGTATACTTCACAAAACGATTTTTCATTAATTATCAACATTTTTTTGTCATAATTCCTAAAACATTGGTATTGAACCGCTAATATCTTTTAAGCTATTTTAGGTAGAGTTCTGCTGTTTGCACTCAGAGAAAGATAATTTGTTCAGCTTTTTTACAATATCAGATATAGCGTTCTGACAATGTGGTGTTGCCAGCTTTCGAGGGCGATAAGAAAAAAACTAAATTTTTGAATAGTTCTTATATTTTTCGATTTTTTGACGAAACGACTTAAAACCTCCATGAATGTAGGTTATTCTTATATGGTTTCAGTAGAACAGACGTCTGCGTTTTTAGAAATATCAGGTTGACAGCTGTATATCAATTGGCTTGGAAGAACCGCCTTTGTATACTTCACAAAACGATTTTTCATTAATTATCAACATTTTTTTGTCATAATTCCTAAAACATTGGTATTGAACCGCTAATATCGTTTAAGCTATTTTAGTTAGAGTTCTGCTGTTTGCACTCAGAGAAAGATAATTTGTTCAGCTTTTTTACAATATCAGATATAGCGTTCTGACAATGTGGTGTTGCCAGCTTACGAGGGCGAAAAGAAAAAAACTAAATTTTTGAATAGTTTTTATATTTTTCGATATTTTGACGAAACGACTTAAAACCTCCATGAATGTAGGTTATTCTTATATGGTTTCAGTAGAACAGACGTCTGCGTTTTTAGAAATATCAGGTTGACAGCTGTATATCAATTGGCTTGGAAGAACCGCCTTTGTATACTTCACAAAACGATTTTTAATTAATTATCAACATTTTTTTGTCATAATTCCTAAAACATTGGTATTGAACCGCTAATATCTTTTAAGCTATTTTAGGTAGAGTTCTGCTGTTTGCACTCAGAGAAAGATAATTTGTTCAGCTTTTTTACAATATCAGATATAGCGTTCTGACAATGTGGTGTTGCCAGCTTACGAGGGCGATAAGAAAAAAACTAAATTTTTGAATAATTCTTATATTTTTCGATTTTTTGACGAAACGACTTAAAACCTCCATGAATGTAGGTTATTCTTATATGGTTTCAGTAGAACAGACGTCTGCGTTTTTAGAAATATCAGGTTGACAGCTGTATATCAATTGGCTTGGAAGAACCGCCTTTGTATACTTCACAAAACGATTTTTCATTAATTATCAACATTTTTTTGTCATAATTCCTAAAACATTGGTATTGAACCGCTAATATCTTTTAAGCTATTTTAGGTAGAGTTCTGCTGTTTGCACTCAGAGAAAGATAATTTGTTCAGCTTTTTTACAATTTCAGATATAGCGTTCTGACGTTGTGGTGTTGCCAGTTTACGAGGGCGAAAAAGAAAAAAACTAAATTTTTGAATAGTTTTTATATTTTTCGATTATTTGACGAAACGACTTAAAACCTCCATGAATGTAGGTTATTCTTATATGGTTTCAGTAGAACAGACTTCTGCGTTTTTAAAAATATCAGGTTGACAGCTGTATATCAATTGGCTTGGAAGAACCGCCTTTGTATACTTCACAAAACGATTTTTCATTAATTATCAACATTTTGTTGTCATAATTCCTAAAACATTGGTATTGAACCGCTAATATCGTTTAAGCTATTTTAGTTAGAGTTTTGCTGTTTGCACTCAGAAAAAGATAATTTGTTCAGCTTTTTTACAATATCAGATATAGCATTCTGACATTGTGGTGTTGCCAGTTTACGAGGGTGAAAGAAAAAAAACACTAAATTTTTGAATAGTTTTTATATTTTTCGATTATTTGACGAAACGACTGAAAACCTCCATGAATGTAGGTTATTCTTATATGGTTTCAGTAGAACAGACGTCTGCGTTTATAAAAATATCAGGTTGACAGCTGTATATCAATTGGCTTGGAAGAACCGCCTTTGTATACTTCACAAAACGATTTTTAATTAATTATCAACATTTTTTTGTCATAATTCCTAAAATATTGGTATTGAACCGCTAATAGCTGTTAAGCTATTTTAGGTAGAGTTCTGCTGTTTGCACTCAGAGAAAGGTAATTTGTTCAGCTTTTTTACAATATCAGATATAGCGTTCTGACGTTGTGGTGTTGCCAGTTTACGAGGGTGAAAGAAAAAAACTATATTTTTGAATAGTTTTTATATTTTTCGATTTTTTGACGAAACGACTTAAAACCTCCATGAATGTAGGTTATTCTTATATGGTTTCAGTAGAACAGACGTCTGCGTTTTTAAAAATATCAGGTTGACAGCTGTATATCAATTGGCTTGGAAGAACCGCCTTTGTATACTTCACAAAACGATTTTTCATTAATTATCAACATTTTGTTGTCATAATTCCTAAAACATTGGTATTGAACCGCTAATATCGTTTAAGCTATTTTAGTTAGAGTTCTGCTGTTTGCACTCAGAAAAAGATAATTTGTTCAGCTTTTTTACAATATCAGATATAGCGTTTCTGACATTGTGGTGTTGCCAGTTTACGAGGGCGAAAAGAAAAAAACTAAATTTTTGAATAGTTTTTTATATTTTTCGATTATTTGACGAAACGACTGAAAACCTCCATGAATGTAGATTATTCTTATATGGTTTCAGTAGAACAGACGTCTGCGTTTTTAGAAATATCAGGTTGACAGCTGTATATCAATTGGCTTGGAAGAACCGCCTTTGTATACTTCACAAAACGATTTTTCATTAATTATCAACATTTTTTTGTCATAATTCCTAAAACATTGGTATAGACCGCTAATATCTTTTAAGCTATTTTTGGTAGAGTTCTGCTGTTTGCACTCAGAGAAAGATAATTTGTTCAGCTTTTTTACAATATCAGAAATAGCGTTCTGACATTGTGGTGTTGCCAGTTTACGAGGGCGAAAAGAAAAAAACTAAATTTTTGAATAGTTTTTATATTTTTCGATTATTTGACGAAACGACTTTAACCTCCGTGAATGTAGGTTATTCTTATATGGTTTCAGTAGAACAGACGTCTGCGTTTTTAAAAATATCAGGTTGACAGCTGTATATCAATTGGCTTGGAAGAACCGCCTTTGTATACTTCACAAAACGATTTTTAATTAATTATCAACATTTTTTTGTCATAATTCCTAAAACATTGGTATTGAACCGCTAATATCTTTTAAGCTATTTTAGGTAGAGTTCTGCTGTTTGCACTCAGAGAAAGATAATTTGTTCAGCTTTTTTACAATATCAGAAATAGCGTTCTGACATTGTGGTGTTGCCAGTTTACGAGGGCGAAAAGAAAAAAACTAAATTTTTGAATAGTTTTTATATTTTTCGATTATTTGACGAAACGACTTTAACCTCCGTGAATGTAGGTTATTCTTATATGGTTTCAGTAGAACAGACGTCTGCGTTTTTAAAAATATCAGGTTGACAGCTGTATATCAATTGGCTTGGAAGAACCGCCTTTGTATACTTCACAAAACGATTTTTAATTAATTATCAACATTTTTTTGTCATAATTCCTAAAACATTGGTATTGAACCGCTAATATCTTTTAAGCTATTTTAGGTAGAGTTCTGCTGTTTGCACTCAGAGAAAGATAATTTGTTCAGATTTTTTACAATATCAGATATAGCGTTCTGACGTTGTGGTGTTGCCAGTTTACGAGGGTGAAAAGAAAAAAACTATATTTTTGAATAGTTTTTATATTTTTCGATTTTTTGACGAAACGACTTAAAACCTCCATGAATGTAGGTTATTCTTATATGGTTTCAGTAGAACAGACGTCTGCGTTAATAGAAATATCAGGTTGACAGCTGTATATCAATTGGCTTGGAAGAACCGCCTTTGTATACTTCACAAAACGATTTTTCATTAATTATCAACGTTTTGTTGTCATAATTCCTAAAACATTGGTATTGAACCGCTAATATCGTTTAAGCAATTTCAGTTAGAGTTCTGCTGTTTGCACTCAGAAAAAGATAATTTGTTCAGCTTTTTTACAATATCAGATATAGCGTTCTGACATTGTGGTGTTGCCAGTTTACGAGGGTGAAAAGAAAAAAAACTAAATTTTTGAATAGTTTTTTATATTTTTCGATTATTTGACGAAACGACTGAAAACCTCCATGAATGTAGGTTATTCTTATATGGTTTCAGTAGAACAGACGTCTGCGTTTTTAAAAATATCAGGTTGACAGCTGTATATCAATTGGCTTGGAAGAACCGCCTTTGTATACTTCACAAAACGATTTTTAATTAATTATCAACATATTTTTGTCATAATTCCTAAAATATTGGTATTGAACCGCTAATAGCTGTTAAGCTATTTTAGGTAGAGTTCTGCTGTTTGCACTCAGAGAAAGATAATTTGTTCAGCTTTTTTACAATATCAGATATAGCGTTCTGACGTTGTGGTGTTGCCAGTTTACGAGGGTGAAAAGAAAAAAACTATATTTTTGAATAGTTTTTATATTTTTCGATTTTTTGACGAAACGACTTAAAACCTCCATGAATGTAGGTTATTCTTATATGGTTTCAGTAGAACAGACTTCTGCGTTTTTAAAAATATCAGGTTGACAGCTGTATATCAATTGGCTTGGAAGAACCGCCTTTGTATACTTCACAAAACGATTTTTCATTAATTATCAACATTTTGTTGTCATAATTCCTAAAACATTGGTATTGAACAGCTAATATCGTTTAAGCTATTTTAGTTAGAGTTCTGCTGTTTGCACTCAGAAAAAGATAATTTGTTCAGCTTTTTTACAATATCAGATATAGCATTCTGACATTGTGGTGTTGCCAGTTTACGAGGGCGAAAAGAAAAAAACTAAATTTTTGAATAGTTTTTATATTTTTCGATTATTTGACGAAACGACTGAAAACCTCCATGAATGTAGATTATTCTTATATGGTTTCAGTAGAACAGACGTCTGCGTTTTTAGAAATATCAGGTTGACAGCTGTATATCAATTGGCTTGGAAGAACCGCCTTTGTATACTTCACAAAACGATTTTTCATTAATTATCAACATTTTTTTGTCATAATTCCTAAAACATTGGTATAGACCGCTAATATCTTTTAAGCTATTTTTGGTAGAGTTCTGCTGTTTGCACTCAGAGAAAGATAATTTGTTCAGCTTTTTTACAATATCAGAAATAGCGTTCTGACATTGTGGTGTTGCCAGTTTACGAGGGCGAAAAGAAAAAAACTAAATTTTTGAATAGTTTTTATATTTTTCGATTATTTGACGAAACGACTTTAACCTCCGTGAATGTAGGTTATTCTTATATGGTTTCAGTAGAACAGACGTCTGCGTTTTTAAAAATATCAGGTTGACAGCTGTATATCAATTGGCTTGGAAGAACCGCCTTTGTATACTTCACAAAACGATTTTTAATTAATTATCAACATTTTTTTGTCATAATTCCTAAAACATTGGTATTGAACCGCTAATATCTTTTAAGCTATTTTAGGTAGAGTTCTGCTGTTTGCACTCAGAGAAAGATAATTTGTTCAGATTTTTTACAATATCAGATATAGCGTTTCTGACGTTGTGGTGTTGCCAGTTTACGAGGGTGAAAAGAAAAAAACTATATTTTTGAATAGTTTTTATATTTTTCGATTTTTTGACGAAACGACTTAAAACCTCCATGAATGTAGGTTATTCTTATATGGTTTCAGTAGAACAGACGTCTGCGTTAATAGAAATATCAGGTTGACAGCTGTATATCAATTGGCTTGGAAGAACCGCCTTTGTATACTTCACAAAACGATTTTTCATTAATTATCAACGTTTTGTTGTCATAATTCCTAAAACATTGGTATTGAACCGCTAATATCGTTTAAGCAATTTCAGTTAGAGTTCTGCTGTTTGCACTCAGAAAAAGATAATTTGTTCAGCTTTTTTACAATATCAGATATAGCGTTCTGACATTGTGGTGTTGCCAGTTTACGAGGGTGAAAAGAAAAAAACTAAATTTTTGAATAGTTTTTATATTTTTCGATTATTTGACGAAACGACTGAAAACCTCCATGAATGTAGGTTATTCTTATATGGTTTCAGTAGAACAGACGTCTGCGTTTTTAAAAATATCAGGTTGACAGCTGTATATCAATTGGCTTGGAAGAACCGCCTTTGTATACTTCACAAAACGATTTTTAATTAATTATCAACATATTTTTGTCATAATTCCTAAAATATTGGTATTGAACCGCTAATAGCTGTTAAGCTATTTTAGGTAGAGTTCTGCTGTTTGCACTCAGAGAAAGATAATTTGTTCAGCTTTTTTACAATATCAGATATAGCGTTCTGACGTTGTGGTGTTGCCAGTTTACGAGGGTGAAAAGAAAAAAACTATATTTTTGAATAGTTTTTATATTTTTCGATTTTTTGACGAAACGACTTAAAACCTCCATGAATGTAGGTTATTCTTATATGGTTTCAGTAGAACAGACTTCTGCGTTTTTAAAAATATCAGGTTGACAGCTGTATATCAATTGGCTTGGAAGAACCGCCTTTGTATACTTCACAAAACGATTTTTCATTAATTATCAACATTTTGTTGTCATAATTCCTAAAACATTGGTATTGAACAGCTAATATCGTTTAAGCTATTTTAGTTAGAGTTCTGCTGTTTGCACTCAGAAAAAGATAATTTGTTCAGCTTTTTTACAATATCAGATATAGCATTCTGACATTGTGGTGTTGCCAGTTTACGAGGATGAAAAGAAAAAAACTAAATTTTTGAATAGTTTTTATATTTTTCGATTATTTGACGAAACGACTGAAAACCTCCATGAATGTAGGTTATTCTTATATGGTTTCAGTAGAACAGACGTCTGCGTTTTTAAAAATATCAGGTTGACAGCTGTATATCAATTGGCTTGGAAGAACCGCCTTTGTATACTTCACAAAACGATTTTTAATTAATTATCAACATATTTTTGTCATAATTCCTAAAATATTGGTATTGAACCGCTAATAGCTGTTAAGCTATTTTAGGTAGTGTTCTGCTGTTTGCACTCAGAGAAAGATAATTTGTTCAGCTTTTTTACAATATCAGATATAGCGTTCTGACGTTGTGGTGTTGCCAGTTTACGAGGGTGAAAAGAAAAAAACTATATTTTTGAATAGTTTTTATATTTTTCGATTTTTTGACGAAACGACTTAAAACCTCCATGAATGTAGGTTATTCTTATATGGTTTCAGTAGAACAGACGTCTGCGTTTTTAGAAATATCAGGTTGACAGCTGTATATCAATTGGCTTGGAAGAACCGCCTTTGTATACTTCACAAAACGATTTTTCATTAATTATCAACATTTTTTTGTCATAATTCCTAAAACATTGGTATAGACCGCTAATATCTTTTAAGCTATTTTTGGTAGAGTTCTGCTGTTTGCACTCAGAGAAAGATAATTTGTTCAGCTTTTTTACAATATCAGAAATAGCGTTCTGACATTGTGGTGTTGCCAGTTTACGAGGGCGAAAAGAAAAAAACTAAATTTTTGAATAGTTTTTATATTTTTCGATTATTTGACGAAACGACTTTAACCTCCGTGAATGTAGGTTATTCTTATATGGTTTCAGTAGAACAGACGTCTGCGTTTTTAAAAATATCAGGTTGACAGCTGTATATCAATTGGCTTGGAAGAACCGCCTTTGTATACTTCACAAAACGATTTTTAATTAATTATCAACATTTTTTTGTCATAATTCCTAAAACATTGGTATTGAACCGCTAATATCTTTTAAGCTATTTTAGGTAGAGTTCTGCTGTTTGCACTCAGAGAAAGATAATTTGTTCAGATTTTTTACAATATCAGATATAGCATTCTGACATTGTGGTGTTGCCAGTTTACGAGGATGAAAAGAAAAAAACTAAATTTTTGAATAGTTTTTATATTTTTCGATTATTTGACGAAACGACTGAAAACCTCCATGAATGTAGGTTATTCTTATATGGTTTCAGTAGAACAGACGTCTGCGTTTTTAAAAATATCAGGTTGACAGCTGTATATCAATTGGCTTGGAAGAACCGCCTTTGTATACTTCACAAAACGATTTTTAATTAATTATCAACATATTTTTGTCATAATTCCTAAAATATTGGTATTGAACCGCTAATAGCTGTTAAGCTATTTTAGGTAGAGTTCTGCTGTTTGCACTCAGAGAAAGATAATTTGTTCAGCTTTTTTACAATATCAGATATAGCGTTCTGACGTTGTGGTGTTGCCAGTTTACGAGGGTGAAAAGAAAAAAAACTATATTTTTGAATAGTTTTTATATTTTTCGATTTTTTGACGAAACGACTTAAAACCTCCATGAATGTAGGTTATTCTTATATGGTTTCAGTAGAACAGACGTCTGCGTTTTTAGAAATATCAGGTTGACAGCTGTATATCAATTGGCTTGGAAGAACCGCCTTTGTATACTTCACAAAACGATTTTTCATTAATTATCAACATTTTTTTGTCATAATTCCTAAAACATTGGTATAGACCGCTAATATCTTTTAAGCTATTTTTGGTAGAGTTCTGCTGTTTGCACTCAGAGAAAGATAATTTGTTCAGCTTTTTTACAATATCAGAAATAGCGTTCTGACATTGTGGTGTTGCCAGTTTACGAGGGCGAAAAGAAAAAAACTAAATTTTTGAATAGTTTTTATATTTTTCGATTATTTGACGAAACGACTTTAACCTCCGTGAATGTAGGTTATTCTTATATGGTTTCAGTAGAACAGACGTCTGCGTTTTTAAAAATATCAGGTTGACAGCTGTATATCAATTGGCTTGGAAGAACCGCCTTTGTATACTTCACAAAACGATTTTTAATTAATTATCAACATTTTTTTGTCATAATTCCTAAAACATTGGTATTGAACCGCTAATATCTTTTAAGCTATTTTAGGTAGAGTTCTGCTGTTTGCACTCAGAGAAAGATAATTTGTTCAGATTTTTTACAATATCAGATATAGCGTTCTGACGTTGTGGTGTTGCCAGTTTACGAGGGTGAAAAGAAAAAAACTATATTTTTGAATAGTTTTTTATATTTTTCGATTTTTTGACGAAACGACTTAAAACCTCCATGAATGTAGGTTATTCTTATATGGTTTCAGTAGAACAGACGTCTGCGTTAATAGAAATATCAGGTTGACAGCTGTATATCAATTGGCTTGGAAGAACCGCCTTTGTATACTTCACAAAACGATTTTTCATTAATTATCAACGTTTTGTTGTCATAATTCCTAAAACATTGGTATTGAACCGCTAATATCGTTTAAGCAATTTCAGTTAGAGTTCTGCTGTTTGCACTCAGAAAAAGATAATTTGTTCAGCTTTTTTACAATATCAGATATAGCGTTCTGACATTGTGGTGTTGCCAGTTTACGAGGGTGAAAAGAAAAAAACTAAATTTTTGAATAGTTTTTATATTTTTCGATTATTTGACGAAACGACTGAAAACCTCCATGAATGTAGGTTATTCTTATATGGTTTCAGTAGAACAGACGTCTGCGTTTTTAAAAATATCAGGTTGACAGCTGTATATCAATTGGCTTGGAAGAACCGCCTTTGTATACTTCACAAAACGATTTTTAATTAATTATCAACATATTTTTGTCATAATTCCTAAAATATTGGTATTGAACCGCTAATAGCTGTTAAGCTATTTTAGGTAGAGTTCTGCTGTTTGCACTCAGAGAAAGATAATTTGTTCAGCTTTTTTACAATATCAGATATAGCGTTCTGACGTTGTGGTGTTGCCAGTTTACGAGGGTGAAAAGAAAAAAACTATATTTTTGAATAGTTTTTATATTTTTCGATTTTTTGACGAAACGACTTAAAACCTCCATGAATGTAGGTTATTCTTATATGGTTTCAGTAGAACAGACTTCTGCGTTTTTAAAAATATCAGGTTGACAGCTGTATATCAATTGGCTTGGAAGAACCGCCTTTGTATACTTCACAAAACGATTTTTCATTAATTATCAACATTTTGTTGTCATAATTCCTAAAACATTGGTATTGAACAGCTAATATCGTTTAAGCTATTTTAGTTAGAGTTCTGCTGTTTGCACTCAGAAAAAGATAATTTGTTCAGCTTTTTTACAATATCAGATATAGCATTCTGACATTGTGGTGTTGCCAGTTTACGAGGATGAAAAGAAAAAAACTAAATTTTTGAATAGTTTTTATATTTTTCGATTATTTGACGAAACGACTGAAAACCTCCATGAATGTAGGTTATTCTTATATGGTTTCAGTAGAACAGACGTCTGCGTTTTTAAAAATATCAGGTTGACAGCTGTATATCAATTGGCTTGGAAGAACCGCCTTTGTATACTTCACAAAACGATTTTTAATTAATTATCAACATATTTTTGTCATAATTCCTAAAATATTGGTATTGAACCGCTAATAGCTGTTAAGCTATTTTAGGTAGAGTTCTGCTGTTTGCACTCAGAGAAAGATAATTTGTTCAGCTTTTTTACAATATCAGATATAGCGTTCTGACGTTGTGGTGTTGCCAGTTTACGAGGGTGAAAAGAAAAAAACTATATTTTTGAATAGTTTTTATATTTTTCGATTTTTTGACGAAACGACTTAAAACCTCCATGAATGTAGGTTATTCTTATATGGTTTCAGTAGAACAGACGTCTGCGTTTTTAGAAATATCAGGTTGACAGCTGTATATCAATTGGCTTGGAAGAACCGCCTTTGTATACTTCACAAAACGATTTTTCATTAATTATCAACATTTTTTTGTCATAATTCCTAAAACATTGGTATAGACCGCTAATATCTTTTAAGCTATTTTTGGTAGAGTTCTGCTGTTTGCACTCAGAGAAAGATAATTTGTTCAGCTTTTTTACAATATCAGAAATAGCGTTCTGACATTGTGGTGTTGCCAGTTTACGAGGGCGAAAAGAAAAAAACTAAATTTTTGAATAGTTTTTATATTTTTCGATTATTTGACGAAACGACTTTAACCTCCGTGAATGTAGGTTATTCTTATATGGTTTCAGTAGAACAGACGTCTGCGTTTTTAAAAATATCAGGTTGACAGCTGTATATCAATTGGCTTGGAAGAACCGCCTTTGTATACTTCACAAAACGATTTTTAATTAATTATCAACATTTTTTTGTCATAATTCCTAAAACATTGGTATTGAACCGCTAATATCTTTTAAGCTATTTTAGGTAGAGTTCTGCTGTTTGCACTCAGAGAAAGATAATTTGTTCAGCTTTTTTACAATATCAGATATAGCGTTCTGACATTGTGGTGTTGCCAGTATACGAGGGCGAAAAGAAAAAAACTAAATTTTTGTATAGTTTTTATATTTTTCGATTTTTTGACGAAACGACTTAAAACCTCCATGAATGTAGGTTATTCTTATATGGTTTCAGTAGAACAGACGTCTGCGTTTTTAGAAATATCAGGTTGACAGCTGTATATCAATTGGCTTGGAAGAACCGCCTTTGTATACTTCACAAAACGATTTTTAATTAATTATCAACATTTTTTTGTCATAATTCCTAAAATATTGGTATTGAACCGCTAATAGCTGTTAAGCTATTTTAGGTAGAGTTCTGCTGTTTGCACTCAGAGAAAGATAATTTGTTCAGCTTTTTTACAATATCAGATATAGCGTTCTGACGTTGTGGTGTTGCCAGTTTACGAGGGTGAAAAGAAAAAAACTATATTTTTGAATAGTTTTTATATTTTTCGATTTTTTGACGAAACGACTTAAAACCTCCATGAATGTAGGTTATTCTTATATTGTTTCAGTAGAACAGACGTCTGCGTTTTTAGAAATATCAGGTTGACAGCTGTATATCAATTGGCTTGGAAGAACCGCCTTTGTATACTTCACAAAACGATTTTTCATTAATTATCAACATTTTTTTGTCATAATTCCTAAAACATTGGTATAGACCGCTAATATCTTTTAAGCTATTTTTGGTAGAGTTCTGCTGTTTGCACTCAGAGAAAGATAATTTGTTCAGCTTTTTTACAATATCAGAAATAGCGTTCTGACATTGTGTCGTTGCCAGTTTACGAGGGCGAAAAGAAAAAAACTAAATTTTTGAATAGTTTTTATATTTTTCGATTATTTGACGAAACGACTTTAACCTCCGTGAATGTAGGTTATTCTTATATGGTTCCAGTAGAACAGACGTCTGCGTTTTTAAAAATATCAGGTTGACAGCTGTATATCAATTGGCTTGGAAGAACCGCCTTTGTATACTTCACAAAACGATTTTTAATTAATTATCAACATTTTTTTGTCATAATTCCTAAAACATTGGTATTGAACCGCTAATATCTTTTAAGCTATTTTAGGTAGAGTTCTGCTGTTTGCACTCAGAGAAAGATAATTTGTTCAGATTTTTTACAATATCAGATATAGCGTTCTGACGTTGTGGTGTTGCCAGCTTACGAGGGCGAAAAGAAAAAAAACTAAATTTTTGAATAGTTTTTATATTTTTCGATTTTTTGACGAAACGACTTAAAACCTCCATGAATGTAGGTTATTCTTATATGGTTTTAGTAGAACAGACGTCTGCGTTTTTAGAAATATCAGGTTGACAGCTGTATATCAATTGGCTTGGAAGAACCGCCTTTGTATACTTCACAAAACGATTTTTCATTAATTATCAACATTTTGTTGTCATAATTCCTAAAACATTGGTATTGAACCGCTAATATCGTTTAAGCTATTTTAGTTAGAGTTCTGCTGTTTGCACTCAGAGAAAGATAATTTGTTCAGATTTTTTACAATATCAGATATAGCGTTCTGACGTTGTGGTGTTGCCAGTTTACGAGGGTGAAAAGAAAAAAACTATATTTTTGAATAGTTTTTATATTTTTCGATTTTTTGACGAAACGACTTAAAACCTCCATGAATGTAGGTTATTCTTATATGGTTTCAGTAGAACAGACGTCTGCGTTAATAGAAATATCAGGTTGACAGCTGTATATCAATTGGCTTGGAAGAACCGCCTTTGTATACTTCACAAAACGATTTTTCATTAATTATCAACGTTTTGTTGTCATAATTCCTAAAACATTGGTATTGAACCGCTAATATCGTTTAAGCAATTTCAGTTAGAGTTCTGCTGTTTGCACTCAGAAAAAGATAATTTGTTCAGCTTTTTTACAATATCAGATATAGCGTTCTGACATTGTGGTGTTGCCAGTTTACGAGGGTGAAAAGAAAAAAACTAAATTTTTGAATAGTTTTTATATTTTTCGATTATTTGACGAAACGACTGAAAACCTCCATGAATGTAGGTTATTCTTATATGGTTTCAGTAGAACAGACGTCTGCGTTTTTAAAAATATCAGGTTGACAGCTGTATATCAATTGGCTTGGAAGAACCGCCTTTGTATACTTCACAAAACGATTTTTAATTAATTATCAACATATTTTTGTCATAATTCCTAAAATATTGGTATTGAACCGCTAATAGCTGTTAAGCTATTTTAGGTAGAGTTCTGCTGTTTGCACTCAGAGAAAGATAATTTGTTCAGCTTTTTTACAATATCAGATATAGCGTTCTGACGTTGTGGTGTTGCCAGTTTACGAGGGTGAAAAGAAAAAAACTATATTTTTGAATAGTTTTTATATTTTTCGATTTTTTGACGAAACGACTTAAAACCTCCATGAATGTAGGTTATTCTTATATGGTTTCAGTAGAACAGACTTCTGCGTTTTTAAAAATATCAGGTTGACAGCTGTATATCAATTGGCTTGGAAGAACCGCCTTTGTATACTTCACAAAACGATTTTTCATTAATTATCAACATTTTGTTGTCATAATTCCTAAAACATTGGTATTGAACAGCTAATATCGTTTAAGCTATTTTAGTTAGAGTTCTGCTGTTTGCACTCAGAAAAAGATAATTTGTTCAGCTTTTTTTACAATATCAGATATAGCATTCTGACATTGTGGTGTTGCCAGTTTACGAGGATGAAAAGAAAAAAACTAAATTTTTGAATAGTTTTTTATATTTTTCGATTATTTGACGAAACGACTGAAAACCTCCATGAATGTAGGTTATTCTTATATGGTTTCAGTAGAACAGAAGTCTGCGTTTTTAAAAATATCAGGTTGACAGCTGTATATCAATTGGCTTGGAAGAACCGCCTTTGTATACTTCACAAAACGATTTTTAATTAATTATCAACATTTTTTTGTCATAATTCCTAAAATATTGGTATTGAACCGCTAATAGCTGTTAAGCTATTTTAGGTAGAGTTCTGCTGTTTGCACTCAGAGAAAGGTAATTTGTTCAGCTTTTTTACAATATCAGATATAGCGTTCTGACGTTGTGGTGTTGCCAGTTTACGAGGGTGAAAAGAAAAAAAACTATATTTTTGAATAGTTTTTATATTTTTCGATTTTTTGACGAAACGACTTAAAACCTCCATGAATGTAGGTTATTCTTATATGGTTTCAGTAGAACAGACGTCTGCGTTTTTAAAAATATCAGGTTGACAGCTGTATATCAATTGGCTTGGAAGAACTGCCTTTGTATACTTCACAAAACGATTTTTCATTAATTATCAACATTTTGTTGTCATAATTCCTAAAACATTGGTATTGAACCGCTAATATCGTTTAAGCTATTTTAGTTAGAGTTCTGCTGTTTGCACTCAGAAAAAGATAATTTGTTCAGCTTTTTTACAATATCAGATATAGCGTTCTGACATTGTGGTGTTGCCAGTATACGAGGGCGAAAAGAAAAAAACTAAATTTTTGTATAGTTTTTATATTTTTCGATTTTTTGACGAAACGACTTAAAACCTCCATGAATGTAGGTTATTCTTATATGGTTTCAGTAGAACAGACGTCTGCGTTTTTAGAAATATCAGGTTGACAGCTGTATATCAATTGGCTTGGAAGAACCGCCTTTGTATACTTCACAAAACGATTTTTAATTAATTATCAACATTTTTTTGTCATAATTCCTAAAATATTGGTATTGAACCGCTAATAGCTGTTAAGCTATTTTAGGTAGAGTTCTGCTGTTTGCACTCAGAGAAAGATAATTTGTTCAGCTTTTTTTACAATATCAGATATAGCGTTCTGACGTTGTGGTGTTGCCAGTTTACGAGGGTGAAAAGAAAAAAACTATATTTTTGAATAGTTTTTATATTTTTCGATTTTTTTGACGAAACGACTTAAAACCTCCATGAATGTAGGTTATTCTTATATTGTTTCAGTAGAACAGACGTCTGCGTTTTTAGAAATATCAGGTTGACAGCTGTATATCAATTGGCTTGGAAGAACCGCCTTTGTATACTTCACAAAACGATTTTTCATTAATTATCAACATTTTTTTGTCATAATTCCTAAAACATTGGTATAGACCGCTAATATCTTTTAAGCTATTTTTGGTAGAGTTCTGCTGTTTGCACTCAGAGAAAGATAATTTGTTCAGCTTTTTTACAATATCAGAAATAGCGTTCTGACATTGTGTCGTTGCCAGTTTACGAGGGCGAAAAGAAAAAAAACTAAATTTTTGAATAGTTTTTATATTTTTCGATTATTTGACGAAACGACTTTAACCTCCGTGAATGTAGGTTATTCTTATATGGTTCCAGTAGAACAGACGTCTGCGTTTTTAAAAATATCAGGTTGACAGCTGTATATCAATTGGCTTGGAAGAACCGCCTTTGTATACTTCACAAAACGATTTTTAATTAATTATCAACATTTTTTTTGTCATAATTCCTAAAACATTGGTATTGAACCGCTAATATCTTTTAAGCTATTTTAGGTAGAGTTCTGCTGTTTGCACTCAGAGAAAGATAATTTTGTTCAGATTTTTTACAATATCAGATATAGCGTTCTGACGTTGTGTGTTGCCAGCTTACGAGGGCGAAAAGAAAAAAACTAAATTTTTGAATAGTTTTTATATTTTTCGATTTTTTGACGAAACGACTTAAAACCTCCATGAATGTAGGTTATTCTTATATGGTTTTAGTAGAACAGACGTCTGCGTTTTTTAGAAATATCAGGTTGACAGCTGTATATCAATTGGCTTGGAAGAACCGCCCTTTGTATACTTCACAAAACGATTTTTCATTAATTATCAACATTTTGTTGTCATAATTCCTAAAACATTGGTATTGAACCGCTAATATCGTTTAAGCTATTTTAGTTAGAGTTCTGCTGTTTGCACTCAGAAAAAGATAATTTGTTCAGCTTTTTTACAATATCAGATATAGCGTTCTGGACATTGTGTCGTTGCCAGTTTACGAGGGCGAAAAGAAAAAAACTAAATTTTTGAATAGTTTTTTATATTTTTCGATTATTTGACGAAACGACTTTAACCTCCGTGAATGTAGGTTATTCTTATATGGTTCCAGTAGAACAGACGTCTGCGTTTTTAAAAATATCAGGGTTGACAGCTGTATATCAATTGGCTTGGAAGAACCGCCTTTGTATACTTCACAAAACGATTTTTAATTAACTATCAACATTTTTTTGTCATAATTCCTAAAACATTGGTATTGAACCGCTAATATCTTTTAAGCTATTTTAGGTAGAGTTCTGCTGTTTGCACTCAGAGAAAGATAATTTGTTCAGATTTTTTTACAATATCAGATATAGCGTTCTGACGTTGTGGTGTTGCCAGCTTACGAGGGCGAAAAAGAAAAAAACTAAATTTTTGAATAGTTTTTATATTTTTCGATTTTTGACGAAACGACTTAAAACCTCCATGAATGTAGGTTATTCTTATATGGTTTTAGTAGAACAGACGTCTGCGTTTTTAGAAATATCAGGTTGACAGCTGTATATCAATTGGCTTGGAAGAACCGCCTTTGTATACTTCACAAAACGATTTTTCATTAATTATCAACATTTTGTTGTCATAATTCCTAAAACATTGGTATTGAACCGCTAATATCGTTTAAGCTATTTTAGTTAGAGTTCTGCTGTTTGCACTCAGAAAAAGATAATTTGTTCAGCTTTTTTACAATATCAGATATAGCGTTCTGACATTGTGGTGTTGCCAGTTTACGAGGGCAAAAAGAAAAAAACTAAATTTTTGAATAGTTTTTATATTTTTCGATTATTTGACGAAACGACTTAAAACCTCCATGAATGTAGGTTTTTCTGATATGGTTTCAGTAGAACAGACGTCTGCGTTTTTAGAAATATCAGGTTGACAGCTGCATATCAATTGGCTTGGAAGAACCGCCTTTGTATACTTCACAAAACGATTTTTAATTAATTATCAACATTTTTTTGTCATAATTCCTAAAACATTGGTATTGAACCGCTAATATCTTTTAAGCTATTTTAGGTAGAGTTCTGCTGTTTGCACTCAGAGAAAGATAATTTGTTCAGCTTTTTTACAATATCAGATATAGCGTTCTGACGTTGTGGTGTTGCCAGTTTACGAGGGTGAAAAGAAAAAAACTAAATTTTTGAATAGTTTTTATATTTTTCGATTATTTGACGAAACGACTTAAAACCTCCATGAATGTAGGTTATTCTTATATGGTTTCAGTAGAACAGACGTCTGCGTTTTTAAAAATATCAGGTTGACAGCTGTATATCAATTGGCTTGGATGAACCGCCTTTGTTTACTTCACAAAACGATTTTTAATTAATTATCAACATTTTTTTGTCATAATTCCTAAAATATTGGTATTGAACCGCTAATAGCTGTTAAGCTATTTTAGGTAGAGTTCTGCTGTTTGCACTCAGAGAAAGATAATTTGTTCAGCTTTTTTACAATATCAGATATAGCGTTCTGACGTTGTGGTGTTGCCAGTTTACGAGGGTGAAAAGAAAAAAACTATATTTTTGAATAGTTTTTATATTTTTCGATTTTTTGACGAAACGACTTAAAACCTCCATGAATGTAGGTTATTCTTATATGGTTTCAGTAGAACAGACTTCTGCGTTTTTAAAAATATCAGGTTGACAGCTGTATATCAATTGGCTTGGAAGAACCGCCTTTGTATACTTCACAAAACGATTTTTCATTAATTATCAACATTTTGTTGTCATAATTCCTAAAACATTGGTATTGAACCGCTAATATCGTTTAAACTATTTTAGTTAGAGTTCTGCTGTTTGCACTCAGAAAAAGATAATTTGTTCAAATTTTTTACAATATCAGATATAGCGTTCTGACATTGTGGTGTTGCCAGTTTACGAGGGTGAAAAGAAAAAAACTAAATTTTTGAATAGTTTTTATATTTTTCGATTATTTGACGAAACGACTGAAAACCTCCATGAATGTAGGTTATTCTTATATGGTTTCAGTAGAACAGACGTCTGCGTTTTTAAAAATATCAGGTTGACAGCTGTATATCAATTGGCTTGGAAGAACCGCCTTTGTATACTTCACAAAACGATTTTTAATTAATTATCAACATTTTTTTGTCATAATTCCTAAAACATTGGTATTGAACCGCTAATATCTTTTAAGCTATTTTAGGTAGAGTTCTGCTGTTTGCACTCAGAGAAAGATAATTTGTTCAGATTTTTTACAATATCAGATATAGCGTTCTGACGTTGTGGTGTTGCCAGCTTACGAGGGCGAAAAGAAAAAAACTAAATTTTTGAATAGTTTTTATATTTTTCGATTATTTGACGAAACGACTGAAAACCTCCATGAATGTAGGTTATTCTTATATGGTTTCAGTAGAACAGAAGTCTGCGTTTTTAAAAATATCAGGTTGACAGCTGTATATCAATTGGCTTGGAAGAACCGCCTTTGTATACTTCACAAAACGATTTTTAATTAATTATCAACATTTTTTTGTCATAATTCCTAAAATATTGGTATTGAACCGCTAATAGCTGTTAAGCTATTTTAGTTAGAGTTCTGCTGTTTGCACTCAGAGAAAGATAATTTGTTCAGATTTTTTACAATATCAGATATAGCGTTCTGACGTTGTGGTGTTGCCAGTTTACGAGGGTGAAAAGAAAAAAACTATATTTTTGAATAGTTTTTATATTTTTCGATTTTTTGACGAAACGACTTAAAACCTCCATGAATGTAGGTTATTCTTATATGGTTTCAGTAGAACAGACGTCTGCGTTAATAGAAATATCAGGTTGACAGCTGTATATCAATTGGCTTGGAAGAACCGCCTTTGTATACTTCACAAAACGATTTTTCATTAATTATCAACGTTTTGTTGTCATAATTCCTAAAACATTGGTATTGAACCGCTAATATCGTTTAAGCAATTTCAGTTAGAGTTCTGCTATTTGCACTCAGAAAAAGATAATTTGTTCAGCTTTTTTACAATATCAGATATAGCGTTCTGACATTGTGGTGTTGCCAGTTTACGAGGGTGAAAAGAAAAAAACTAAATTTTTGAATAGTTTTTATATTTTTCGATTATTTGACGAAACGACTGAAAACCTCCATGAATGTAGGTTATTCTTATATGGTTTCAGTAGAACAGACGTCTGCGTTTTTAAAAATATCAGGTTGACAGCTGTATATCAATTGGCTTGGAAGAACCGCCTTTGTATACTTCACAAAACGATTTTTAATTAATTATCAACATATTTTTGTCATAATTCCTAAAATATTGGTATTGAACCGCTAATAGCTGTTAAGCTATTTTAGGTAGAGTTCTGCTGTTTGCACTCAGAGAAAGATAATTTGTTCAGCTTTTTTACAATATCAGATATAGCGTTCTGACGTTGTGGTGTTGCCAGTTTACGAGGGTGAAAAGAAAAAAACTATATTTTTGAATAGTTTTTATATTTTTCGATTTTTTGACGAAACGACTTAAAACCTCCATGAATGTAGGTTATTCTTATATGGTTTCAGTAGAACAGACTTCTGCGTTTTTAAAAATATCAGGTTGACAGCTGTATATCAATTGGCTTGGAAGAACCGCCTTTGTATACTTCACAAAACGATTTTTCATTAATTATCAACATTTTGTTGTCATAATTCCTAAAACATTGGTATTGAACAGCTAATATCGTTTAAGCTATTTTAGTTAGAGTTCTGCTGTTTGCACTCAGAAAAAGATAATTTGTTCAGCTTTTTTACAATATCAGATATAGCATTCTGACATTGTGGTGTTGCCAGTTTACGAGGATGAAAAGAAAAAAACTAAATTTTTGAATAGTTTTTATATTTTTCGATTATTTGACGAAACGACTGAAAACCTCCATGAATGTAGGTTATTCTTATATGGTTTCAGTAGAACAGAAGTCTGCGTTTTTAAAAATATCAGGTTGACAGCTGTATATCAATTGGCTTGGAAGAACCGCCTTTGTATACTTCACAAAACGATTTTTAATTAATTATCAACATTTTTTTGTCATAATTCCTAAAATATTGGTATTGAACCGCTAATAGCTGTTAAGCTATTTTAGGTAGAGTTCTGCTGTTTGCACTCAGAGAAAGGTAATTTGTTCAGATTTTTTACAATATCAGATATAGCGTTCTGACGTTGTGGTGTTGCCAGTTTACGAGGGTGAAAAGAAAAAAACTATATTTTTGAATAGTTTTTATATTTTTCGATTTTTTGACGAAACGACTTAAAACCTCCATGAATGTAGGTTATTCTTATATGGTTTCAGTAGAACAGACGTCTGCGTTAATAGAAATATCAGGTTGACAGCTGTATATCAATTGGCTTGGAAGAACCGCCTTTGTATACTTCACAAAACGATTTTTCATTAATTATCAACGTTTTGTTGTCATAATTCCTAAAACATTGGTATTGAACCGCTAATATCGTTTAAGCAATTTCAGTTAGAGTTCTGCTATTTGCACTCAGAAAAAGATAATTTGTTCAGCTTTTTTACAATATCAGATATAGCGTTCTGACATTGTGGTGTTGCCAGTTTACGAGGGTGAAAAGAAAAAAACTAAATTTTTGAATAGTTTTTATATTTTTCGATTATTTGACGAAACGACTGAAAACCTCCATGAATGTAGGTTATTCTTATATGGTTTCAGTAGAACAGACGTCTGCGTTTTTAAAAATATCAGGTTGACAGCTGTATATCAATTGGCTTGGAAGAACCGCCTTTGTATACTTCACAAAACGATTTTTAATTAATTATCAACATATTTTTGTCATAATTCCTAAAATATTGGTATTGAACCGCTAATAGCTGTTAAGCTATTTTAGGTAGAGTTCTGCTGTTTGCACTCAGAGAAAGATAATTTGTTCAGCTTTTTTACAATATCAGATATAGCGTTCTGACGTTGTGGTGTTGCCAGTTTACGAGGGTGAAAAGAAAAAAACTATATTTTTGAATAGTTTTTATATTTTTCGATTTTTTGACGAAACGACTTAAAACCTCCATGAATGTAGGTTATTCTTATATGGTTTCAGTAGAACAGACTTCTGCGTTTTTAAAAATATCAGGTTGACAGCTGTATATCAATTGGCTTGGAAGAACCGCCTTTGTATACTTCACAAAACGATTTTTCATTAATTATCAACATTTTGTTGTCATAATTCCTAAAACATTGGTATTGAACAGCTAATATCGTTTAAGCTATTTTAGTTAGAGTTCTGCTGTTTGCACTCAGAAAAAGATAATTTGTTCAGCTTTTTTACAATATCAGATATAGCATTCTGACATTGTGGTGTTGCCAGTTTACGAGGATGAAAAGAAAAAAACTAAATTTTTGAATAGTTTTTATATTTTTCGATTATTTGACGAAACGACTGAAAACCTCCATGAATGTAGGTTATTCTTATATGGTTTCAGTAGAACAGAAGTCTGCGTTTTTAAAAATATCAGGTTGACAGCTGTATATCAATTGGCTTGGAAGAACCGCCTTTGTATACTTCACAAAACGATTTTTAATTAATTATCAACATTTTTTTGTCATAATTCCTAAAATATTGGTATTGAACCGCTAATAGCTGTTAAGCTATTTTAGGTAGAGTTCTGCTGTTTGCACTCAGAGAAAGGTAATTTGTTCAGCTTTTTTACAATATCAGATATAGCGTTCTGACGTTGTGGTGTTGCCAGTTTACGAGGGTGAAAAGAAAAAAACTATATTTTTGAATAGTTTTTATATTTTTCGATTTTTTGACGAAACGACTTAAAACCTCCATGAATGTAGGTTATTCTTATATGGTTTCAGTAGAACAGACGTCTGCGTTTTTAAAAATATCAGGTTGACAGCTGTATATCAATTGGCTTGGAAGAACCGCCTTTGTATACTTCACAAAACGATTTTTCATTAATTATCAACATTTTGTTGTCATAATTCCTAAAACATTGGTATTGAACCGCTAATATCGTTTAAGCTATTTTAGTTAGAGTTCTGCTGTTTGCACTCAGAAAAAGATAATTTGTTCAGCTTTTTTACAATATCAGATATAGCGTTCTGACATTGTGGTGTTGCCAGTATACGAGGGCGAAAAGAAAAAAACTAAATTTTTGTATAGTTTTTATATTTTTCGATTTTTTTGACGAAACGACTTAAAACCTCCATGAATGTAGGTTATTCTTATATGGTTTCAGTAGAACAGACGTCTGCGTTTTTTAGAAATATCAGGTTGACAGCTGTATATCAATTGGCTTGGAAGAACCGCCTTTGTATACTTCACAAAACGATTTTTAATTAATTATCAACATTTTTTTGTCATAATTCCTAAAATATTGGTATTGAACGCTAATAGCTGTTAAGCTATTTTAGGTAGAGTTCTGCTGTTTGCACTCAGAGAAAGATAATTTGTTCAGCTTTTTTACAATATCAGATATAGCGTTCTGACGTTGTGGTGTTGCCAGTTTACGAGGGTGAAAAGAAAAAAAACTATATTTTTAAATAGTTTTTATATTTTTCGATTTTTTGACGAAACGACTTAAAACCTCCATGAATGTAGGTTAGTCTTATATTGTTTCAGTAGAACAGACGTCTGCGTTTTTAGAAATATCAGGTTGACAGCTGTATATCAATTGGCTTGGAAGAACCGCCTTTGTATACTTCACAAAACGATTTTTCATTAATTATCAACATTTTTTTTGTCATAATTCCTAAAACATTGGTATAGACCGCTAATATCTTTTAAGCTATTTTTGGTAGAGTTCTGCTGTTTGCACTCAGAGAAAGATAATTTGTTCAGCTTTTTTACAATATCAGAAATAGCGTTCTGACATTGTGTCGTTGCCAGTTTACGAGGGCGAAAAGAAAAAAACTAAATTTTTGAATAGTTTTTTATATTTTTCGATTATTTGACGAAACGACTTTAACCTCCGTGAATGTAGGTTATTCTTATATGGTTCCAGTAGAACAGACGTCTGCGTTTTTAAAAATATCAGGTTGACAGCTGTATATCAATTGGCTTGGAAGAACCGGCCTTTGTATACTTCACAAAACGATTTTTAATTAATTATCAACATTTTTTTGTCCATAATTCCTAAAACATTGGTATTGAACCGCTAATATCTTTTAAGCTATTTTAGGTAGAGTTCTGCTGTTTGCACTCAGAGAAAGATAATTTGTTCAGATTTTTTACAATATCAGATATAGCGTTCTGACGTTGTGGTGTTGCCAGCTTACGAGGGCGAAAAGAAAAAAACTAAATTTTGAATAGTTTTTATATTTTTCGATTTTTTGACGAAACGACTTAAAACCTCCATGAATGTAGGTTATTCTTATATGGTTTTAGTAGAACAGACGTCTGCGTTTTTAGAAATATCAGGTTGACAGCTGTATATCAATTGGCTTGGAAGAACCGCCTTTGTATACTTCACAAAACGATTTTTCATTAATTATCAACATTTTGTTGTCATAATTCCTAAAACATTGGTATTGAACCGCTAATATCGTTTAAGCTATTTTAGTTAGAGTTCTGCTGTTTGCACTCAGAAAAAGATAATTTGTTCAGCTTTTTTTACAATATCAGATATAGCGTTCTGACATTGTGTCGTTGCCAGTTTACGAGGGCGAAAAGAAAAAAACTAAATTTTTGAATAGTTTTTATATTTTTCGATTATTTGACGAAACGACTTTTAACCTCCGGTGAATGTAGGTTATTCTTATATGGTTCCAGTAGAACAGACGTCTGCGTTTTTAAAAATATCAGGTTGACAGCTGTATATCAATTGGCTTGGAAGAACCGCCTTTGTATACTTCACAAAACGATTTTTAATTAATTATCAACATTTTTTTGTCATAATTCCTAAAACATTGGTATTGAACCGCTAATATCTTTTAAGCTATTTTAGGTAGAGTTCTGCTGTTTGCACTCAGAGAAAGATAATTTGTTCAGATTTTTTACAATATCAGATATAGCGTTCTGACGTTGTGGTGTTGCCAGCTTACGAGGGCGAAAAGAAAAAAACTAAATTTTTGAATAGTTTTTATATTTTTCGATTTTTTGACGAAACGACTTAAAAACCTCCATGAATGTAGGTTATTCTTATATGGTTTAGTAGAACAGACGTCTGCGTTTTTAAGAAATATCAGGTTGACAGCTGTATATCAATTGGCTTGGAAGAACCGCCTTTGTATACCTTCACAAAACGATTTTTTCATTAATTATCAACATTTTGTTGTCATAATTCCTAAAACATTGGTATTGAACCGCTAATATCGTTTAAGCTATTTTAGTTAGAGTTCTGCTGTTTGCACTCAGAAAAAGATAATTTGTTCAGCTTTTTTACAATATCAGATATAGCGTTCTGACATTGGTGGTGTTGCCAGTTTACGAGGGCAAAAAGAAAAAAACTAAATTTTTGAATAGTTTTTATATTTTTCGATTATTTGACGAAACGACTTAAAACCTCCATGAATGTAGGTTTTTCCTGATATGGTTTCAGTAGAACAGACGTCTGCGTTTTTAGAAATATCAGGTTGACAGCTGCATATCAATTGGCTTGGAAGAACCGCCTTTGTATACTTCACAAAACGATTTTTAATTAATTATCAACATTTTTTTGTCATAATTCCTAAAACATTGGTATTGAACCGCTAATATCTTTTAAGCTATTTTAGGTAGAGTTCTGCTGTTTGCACTCAGAGAAAGATAATTTGTTCAGCTTTTTTACAATATCAGATATAGCGTTCTGACGTTGTGGTGTTGCCAGTTTACGAGGGTGAAAAGAAAAAAACTAAATTTTTGAATAGTTTTTTATATTTTTCGATTATTTGACGAAACGACTTAAAACCTCCATGAATGTAGGTTATTCTTATATGGTTTCAGTAGAACAGACGTCTGCGTTTTTAAAAATATCAGGTTGACAAGCTGTATATCAATTGGCTTGGATGAACCGCCTTTGTTTACTTCACAAAACGATTTTTAATTAATTATCAACATTTTTTTGTCATAATTCCCTAAAATATTGGTATTGAACCGCTAATAGCTGTTAAGCTATTTTAGGTAGAGTTCTGCTGTTTGCACTCAGAGAAAGATAATTTGTTCAGCTTTTTTACAATATCAGATATAGCGTTCTGACGTTGTGGTGTTGCCAGTTTACGAGGGTGAAAAGAAAAAAACTATATTTTTGAATAGTTTTTATATTTTTCGATTTTTGACGAAACGACTTAAAACCTCCCATGAATGTAGGTTATTCTTATATGGTTTCAGTAGAAACAGACTTCTGCGTTTTTAAAAATATCAGGTTGACAGCTGTATATCAATTGGCTTGGAAGAACCGCCTTTGTATACTTCACAAAACGATTTTTCATTAATTATCAACATTTTGTTGTCATAATTCCTAAAACATTGGTATTGAACCGCTAATATCGTTTAAACTATTTTAGTTAGAGTTCTGCTGTTTGCACTCAGAAAAAGATAATTTGTTCAAATTTTTTACAATATCAGATATAGCGTTCTGACATTGTGGTGTTGCCAGTTTACGAGGGTGAAAAGAAAAAAACTAAATTTTTGAATAGTTTTTATATTTTTCGATTATTTGACGAAACGACTGAAAACCTCCATGAATGTAGGTTATTCTTATATGGTTTCAGTAGAACAGGACGTCTGCGTTTTTAAAAATATCAGGTTGACAGCTGTATATCAATTGGCTTGGAAGAACCGCCTTTGTATACTTCACAAAACGATTTTTAATTAATTATCAACATTTTTTTGTCATAATTCCTAAAACATTGGTATTGAACCGCTAATATCTTTTTATGCTATTTTAGGTAGAGTTCTGCTGTTTGCACTCAGAGAAAGATAATTTGTTCAGATTTTTTTACAATATCAGATATAGCGTTCTGACGTTGTGGTGTTGCCAGCTTACGAGGGCGAAAAGAAAAAAACTAAATTTTTGAATAGTTTTTATATTTTTTCGATTTTTTGACGAAACGACTTAAAACCTCCATGAATGTAGGTTATTCTTATATGGTTTTAGTAGAACAGACGTCCTGCGTTTTTAGAAATATCAGGTTGACAGCTGTATATCAATTGGCTTGGAAGAACCGCCTTTGTATACTTCACAAAACGATTTTTCATTAATTATCAACATTTTGGTTGTCATAATTCCTAAAAACATTGGTATTGAACCGCTAATATCGTTTAAGCTATTTTAGTTAGAGTTCTGCTGTTTGCACTCAGAAAAAAGATAATTTGTTCAGCTTTTTTACAATATCAGATATAGCGTTCTGACATTGTGGTGTTGCCAGTTTACGAGGGCAAAAAGAAAAAAACTAAATTTTTGAATAGTTTTTATATTTTTCGATTATTTGACGAAACGACTTAAAACCTCCACGAATGTAGGTTTTTCTGATATGGTTTCAGTAGAACAGACGTCTGCGTTTTTAGAAATATCAGGTTGACAGCTGCATATCAATTGGCTTGGAAGAACCGCCTTTGTATACTTCACAAAACGATTTTTAATTAATTATCAACATTTTTTTGTCATAATTCCTAAAACATTGGTATTGAAACCGCTAATATCTTTTAAGCTATTTTAGGTAGAGTTCTGCTGTTTGCACTCAGAGAAAGATAATTTGTTCAGCTTTTTTACAATATCAGATATAGCGTTCTGACGTTGTGGTGTTGCCAGTTTACGAGGGTGAAAAGAAAAAAACTAAATTTTTGAATAGTTTTTAATATTTTTCGATTATTTGACGAAACGACTTAAAACCTCCATGAATGTAGGTTATTCTTATATGGTTTCAGTAGAACAGACGTCTGCGTTTTTTAAAAATATCAGGTTGACAGCTGTATATCAATTGGCTTGGATGAACCGCCTTTGTATACTTCACAAAAACGATTTTTAATTAATTATCAACATTTTTTTGTCATAATTCCTAAAATATTGGTATTGAACCGCTAATAGCTGTTAAGCTATTTTAGGTAGAGTTCTGCTGTTTGCACTCAGAGAAAGATAATTTGTTCAGCTTTTTTACAATATCAGATATAGCGTTCTGACGTTGTGGTGTTGCCAGTTTACGAGGGTGAAAAGAAAAAAACTATATTTTTGAATAGTTTTTATATTTTTTCGATTTTTTGACGAAACGACTTAAAACCTCCATGAATGTAGGTTATTCTTATATGGTTTCAGTAGAACAGACTTCTGCGTTTTTAAAAATATCAGGTTGACAGCTGTATATCAATTGGCTTGGAAGAACCGCCTTTGTATACTTCACAAAACGATTTTTCATTAATTATCAACATTTTGTTGTCATAATTCCTAAAACATTGGTATTGAACCGCTAATATCGTTTAAACTATTTTAGTTAGAGTCTGCTGTTTGCACTCAGAAAAAGATAATTTGTTCAAATTTTTTACAATATCAGATATAGCGTTCTGACATTGTGGTGTTGCCAGTTTACGAGGGTGAAAAGAAAAAAACTAAATTTTTGAATAGTTTTTATATTTTTCGATTATTTGACGAAACGACTGAAAACCCTCCATGAATGTAGGTTATTCTTATATGGTTTCAGTAGAACAGACGTCTGCGTTTTTAAAAATATCAGGTTGACAGCTGTATATCAATTGGCTTGGAAGAACCGCCTTTGTATACTTCACAAAACGATTTTTAATTAATTATCAACATTTTTTTGTCATAATTCCTAAAATATTGGTATTGAACCGCTAATAGCTGTTAAGCTATTTTAGGTAGAGTTCTGCTGTTTGCACTCAGAGAAAGATAATTTGTTCAGCTTTTTTACAATATCAGATATAGCGTTCTGACGTTGTAGTGTTGCCAGTTTACGAGGGTGAAAAGAAAAAAACTATATTTTTGAATAGTTTTATATTTTTCGATTTTTTGACGAAACGACTTAAAACCTCCATGAATGTAGGTTATTCTTATATGGTTTCAGTAGAACAGACTTCTGCGTTTTTAAAAATATCAGGTTGACAGCTGTATATCAATTGGCTTGGAAGAACCGCCTTTGTATACTTCACAAAACGATTTTTCATTAATTATCAACATTTTGTTGTCATAATTCCTAAAACATTGGTATTGTAACCCGCTAATATCGTTTAAGCTATTTTAGTTAGAGTTTTGCTGTTTGCACTCAGAAAAAGATAATTTGTTCAGCTTTTTTACAATATCAGATATAGCGTTCTGACATTGTGGTGTTGCCAGTTTACGAGGGCAAAAAGAAAAAAACTAAATTTTTGAATAGTTTTTATATTTTTCGATTATTTGACGAAACGACATGTAGGTTTTTCTGATATGGTTTCAGTAGAACAGACGTCTGCGTTTTTAGAAATATCAGGTTGACAGCTGCATATCAATTGGCTTGGAAGAACCGCCTTTGTATACTTCACAAAACGATTTTTAATTAATTATCAACATTTTTTTGTCATAATTCCTAAAATATTGGTATTGAACCGCTAATAGCTGTTAAGCTATTTTAGGTAGAGTTCTGCTGTTTGCACTCAGAGAAAGGTAATTTGTTCAGCTTTTTTACAATATCAGATATAGCGTTCTGACGTTGTGGTGTTGCCAGTTTACGAGGGTGAAAAGAAAAAAACTATATTTTTGAATAGTTTTTATATTTTTCGATTTTTTGACGAAACGACTTAAAACCTCCATGAATGTAGGTTATTCTTATATGGTTTCAGTAGAACAGACTTCTGCGTTTTTAAAAATATCAGGTTGACAGCTGTATATCAATTGGCTTGGAAGAACCGCCTTTGTATACTTCACAAAACGATTTTTCATTAATTATCAACATTTTGTTGTCATAATTCCTAAAACATTGGTATTGAACCGCTAATATCGTTTAAGCTATTTTAGTTAGAGTTCTGCTGTTTGCACTCAGAAAAAGATAATTTGTTCAGCTTTTTTACAATATCAGATATAGCGTTCTGACATTGTGGTGTTGCCAGTTTACGAGGGCGAAAAGAAAAAAACTAAATTTTTGAATAGTTTTTATATTTTTCGATTATTTGACGAAACGACTGAAAACCTCCATGAATGTAGATTATTCTTATATGGTTTCAGTAGAACAGACGTCTGCGTTTTTAGAAATATCAGGTTGACAGCTGTATATCAATTGGCTTGGAAGAACCGCCTTTGTATACTTCACAAAACGATTTTTCATTAATTATCAACATTTTTTTGTCATAATTCCTAAAACATTGGTATAGACCGCTAATATCTTTTAAGCTATTTTTGGTAGAGTTCTGCTGTTTGCACTCAGAGAAAGATAATTTGTTCAGCTTTTTTACAATATCAGAAATAGCGTTCTGACATTGTGGTGTTGCCAGTTTACGAGGGCGAAAAGAAAAAAACTAAATTTTTGAATAGTTTTTATATTTTTCGATTATTTGACGAAACGACTTTAACCTCCGTGAATGTAGGTTATTCTTATATGGTTTCAGTAGAACAGACGTCTGCGTTTTTAAAAATATCAGGTTGACAGCTGTATATCAATTGGCTTGGAAGAACCGCCTTTGTATACTTCACAAAACGATTTTTCATTAATTATCAACGTTTTGTTGTCATAATTCCTAAAACATTGGTATTGAACCGCTAATATCGTTTAAGCAATTTCAGTTAGAGTTCTGCTGTTTGCACTCAGAAAAAGATAATTTGTTCAGCTTTTTTACAATATCAGATATAGCGTTCTGACATTGTGGTGTTGCCAGTTTACGAGGGTGAAAAGAAAAAAACTAAATTTTTGAATAGTTTTTATATTTTTCGATTATTTGACGAAACGACTGAAAACCTCCATGAATGTAGGTTATTCTTATATGGTTTCAGTAGAACAGACGTCTGCGTTTTTAAAAATATCAGGTTGACAGCTGTATATCAATTGGCTTGGAAGAACCGCCTTTGTATACTTCACAAAACGATTTTTAATTAATTATCAACATTTTTTTGTCATAATTCCTAAAATATTGGTATTGAACCGCTAATAGCTGTTAAGCTATTTTAGGTAGAGTTCTGCTGTTTGCACTCAGAGAAAGATAATTTGTTCAGCTTTTTTACAATATCAGATATAGCGTTCTGACGTTGTGGTGTTGCCAGTTTACGAGGGTGAAAAGAAAAAAAACTATATTTTTGAATAGTTTTTATATTTTTCGATTTTTTGACGAAACGACTTAAAACCTCCATGAATGTAGGTTATTCTTATATGGTTTCAGTAGAACAGACTTCTGCGTTTTTAAAAATATCAGGTTGACAGCTGTATATCAATTGGCTTGGAAGAACCGCCTTTGTATACTTCACAAAACGATTTTTCATTAATTATCAACATTTTGTTGTCATAATTCCTAAAACATTGGTATTGAACAGCTAATATCGTTTAAGCTATTTTAGTTAGAGTTCTGCTGTTTGCACTCAGAAAAAGATAATTTGTTCAGCTTTTTTACAATATCAGATATAGCATTCTGACATTGTGGTGTTGCCAGTTTACGAGGATGAAAAGAAAAAAACTAAATTTTTGAATAGTTTTTATATTTTTCGATTATTTGACGAAACGACTGAAAACCTCCATGAATGTAGGTTATTCTTATATGGTTTCAGTAGAACAGACTTCTGCGTTTTTAAAAATATCAGGTTGACAGCTGTATATCAATTGGCTTGAAAGAACCGCCTTTGTATACTTCACAAAACGATTTTTAATTAATTATCAACATTTTTTTGTCATAATTCCTAAAATATTGGTATTGAACCGCTAATAGCTGTTAAGCTATTTTAGGTAGAGTTCTGCTGTTTGCACTCAGAGAAAGGTAATTTGTTCAGCTTTTTTACAATATCAGATATAGCGTTCTGACGTTGTGGTGTTGCCAGTTTACGAGGGTGAAAAGAAAAAAACTATATTTTTGAATAGTTTTTATATTTTTCGATTTTTTGACGAAACGACTTAAAACCTCCATGAATGTAGGTTATTCTTATATGGTTTCAGTAGAACAGACGTCTGCGTTTTTAAAAATATCAGGTTGACAGCTGTATATCAATTGGCTTGGAAGAACCGCCTTTGTATACTTCACAAAACGATTTTTCATTAATTATCAACATTTTGTTGTCATAATTCCTAAAACATTGGTATTGAACCGCTAATATCGTTTAAGCTATTTTAGTTAGAGTTCTGCTGTTTGCACTCAGAAAAAGATAATTTGTTCAGCTTTTTTACAATATCAGATATAGCGTTCTGACATTGTGGTGTTGCCAGTATACGAGGGCGAAAAGAAAAAAACTAAATTTTTGTATAGTTTTTATATTTTTCGATTTTTTGACGAAACGACTTAAAACCTCCATGAATGTAGGTTATTCTTATATGGTTTCAGTAGAACAGACGTCTGCGTTTTTAGAAATATCAGGTTGACAGCTGTATATCAATTGGCTTGGAAGAACCGCCTTTGTATACTTCACAAAACGATTTTTCATTAATTATCAACATTTTTTTGTCATAATTCCTAAAACATTGGTATAGACCGCTAATATCTTTTAAGCTATTTTTGGTAGAGTTCTGCTGTTTGCACTCAGAGAAAGATAATTTGTTCAGATTCTTTACAATATCAGATATAGCGTTCTGACGTTGTGGTGTTGCCAGCTTACGAGGGCGAAAAGAAAAAAACTAAATTTTTGAATAGTTTTTATATTTTTCGATTTTTTGACGAAACGACTTAAAACTTCCATGAATGTAGGTTATTCTTATATGGTTTTAGTAGAACAGACGTCTGCGTTAATAGAAATATCAGGTTGACAGCTGTATATCAATTAGCTTGGAAGAACCGCCTTTGTATACTTCACAAAACGATTTTTCATTAATTATCAACGTTTTGTTGTCATAATTCCTAAAACATTGGTATTGAACCGCTAATATCGTTTAAGCAATTTCAGTTAGAGTTCTGCTGTTTGCACTCAGAAAAAGATAATTTGTTCAGCTTTTTTACAATATCAGATATAGCGTTCTGACATTGTGGTGTTGCCAGTTTACGAGGGTGAAAAGAAAAAAACTAAATTTTTGAATAGTTTTTATATTTTTCGATTATTTGACGAAACGACTGAAAACCTCCATGAATGTAGGTTATTCTTATATGGTTTCAGTAGAACAGACGTCTGCGTTTTTAAAAATATCAGGTTGACAGCTGTATATCAATTGGCTTGGAAGAACCGCCTTTGTATACTTCACAAAACGATTTTTAATTAATTATCAACATTTTTTTGTCATAATTCCTAAAATATTGGTATTGAACCGCTAATAGCTGTTAAGCTATTTTAGGTAGAGTTCTGCTGTTTGCACTCAGAGAAAGGTAATTTGTTCAGCTTTTTTACAATATCAGATATAGCGTTCTGACGTTGTGGTGTTGCCAGTTTACGAGGGTGAAAAGAAAAAAACTATATTTTTGAATAGTTTTTATATTTTTCGATTTTTTGACGAAACGACTTAAAACCTCCATGAATGTAGGTTATTCTTATATGGTTTCAGTAGAACAGACTTCTGCGTTTTTAAAAATATCAGGTTGACAGCTGTATATCAATTGGCTTGGAAGAACCGCCTTTGTATACTTCACAAAACGATTTTTCATTAATTATCAACATTTTGTTGTCATAATTCCTAAAACATTGGTATTGAACAGCTAATATCGTTTGAGCTATTTTAGTTAGAGTTCTGCTGTTTGCACTCAGAAAAAGATAATTTGTTCAGCTTTTTTACAATATCAGATATAGCATTCTGACATTGTGGTGTTGCCAGTTTACGAGGATGAAAAGAAAAAAACTAAATTTTTGAATAGTTTTTATATTTTTCGATTATTTGACGAAACGACTGAAAACCTCCATGAATGTAGGTTATTCTTATATGGTTTCAGTAGAACAGAAGTCTGCGTTTTTAAAAATATCAGGTTGACAGCTGTATATCAATTGGCTTGGAAGAACCGCCTTTGTATACTTCACAAAACGATTTTTAATTAATTATCAACATTTTTTTGTCATAATTCCTAAAATATTGGTATTGAACCGCTAATAGCTGTTAAGCTATTTTAGGTAGAGTTCTGCTGTTTGCACTCAGAGAAAGGTAATTTGTTCAGCTTTTTTACAATATCAGATATAGCGTTCTGACGTTGTGGTGTTGCCAGTTTACGAGGGTGAAAAGAAAAAAACTATATTTTTGAATAGTTTTTATATTTTTCGATTTTTTGACGAAACGACTTAAAACCTCCATGAATGTAGGTTATTCTTATATGGTTTCAGTAGAACAGACGTCTGCGTTTTTAAAAATATCAGGTTGACAGCTGTATATCAATTGGCTTGGAAGAACCGCCTTTGTATACTTCACAAAACGATTTTTCATTAATTATCAACATTTTGTTGTCATAATTCCTAAAACATTGGTATTGAACCGCTAATATCGTTTAAGCTATTTTAGTTAGAGTTCTGCTGTTTGCACTCAGAAAAAGATAATTTGTTCAGCTTTTTTACAATATCAGATATAGCGTTCTGACATTGTGGTGTTGCCAGTATACGAGGGCGAAAAGAAAAAAACTAAATTTTTGTATAGTTTTTATATTTTTCGATTTTTTGACGAAACGACTTAAAACCTCCATGAATGTAGGTTATTCTTATATGGTTTCAGTAGAACAGACGTCTGCGTTTTTAGAAATATCAGGTTGACAGCTGTATATCAATGGCTTGGAAGAACCGCCTTTGTATACTTCACAAAACGATTTTTCATTAATTATCAACATTTTTTTGTCATAATTCCTAAAACATTGGTATAGACCGCTAATATCTTTTAAGCTATTTTTGGTAGAGTTCTGCTGTTTGCACTCAGAGAAAGATAATTTGTTCAGCTTTTTTACAATATCAGAAATAGCGTTCTGACATTGTGGTGTTGCCAGTTTACGAGGGCGAAAAGAAAAAAACTAAATTTTTGAATAGTTTTTATATTTTTCGATTATTTGACGAAACGACTTTAACCTCCGTGAATGTAGGTTATTCTTATATGGTTTCAGTAGAACAGACGTCTGCGTTTTTAAAAATATCAGGTTGACAGCTGTATATCAATTGGCTTGGAAGAACCGCCTTTGTATACTTCACAAAACGATTTTTAATTAATTATCAACATTTTTTTGTCATAATTCCTAAAACATTGGTATTGAACCGCTAATATCTTTTAAGCTATTTTAGGTAGAGTTCTGCTGTTTGCACTCAGAGAAAGATAATTTGTTCAGATTCTTTACAATATCAGATATAGCGTTCTGACGTTGTGGTGTTGCCAGCTTACGAGGGCGAAAAGAAAAAAACTAAATTTTTGAATAGTTTTTATATTTTTCGATTTTTTGACGAAACGACTTAAAACTTCCATGAATGTAGGTTATTCTTATATGGTTTTAGTAGAACAGACGTCTGCATTAATAGAAATATCAGGTTGACAGCTGTATATCAATTGGCTTGGAAGAACCGCCTTTGTATACTTCACAAAACGATTTTTAAATAATTATCAACATTTTTTTGTCATAATTCCTAAAACATTGGTATTGAACCGCTAATATCGTTTAAGCTATTTTAGTTAGAGTTCTGATGTTTGCACTCAGAAAAAGATAATTTGTTCAGCTTTTTTACAATATCAGATATAGCGTTCTGACGTTGTGGTGTTGCCAGTTTACGAGGGCGAAAAGAAAAAAACTAAATTTTTGAATAGTTTTTATATTTTTCGATTATTTGACGAAACGACTTTAACCTCCATGAATGTAGGTTATTCTTATATGGTTTCAGTAGAACAGACGTCTGCGTTTTTAAAAATATCAGGTTGACAGCTGTATATCAATTGGCTTGGAAGAACCGCCTTTGTATACTTCACAAAACGATTTTTAATTAATTATCAACATTTTTTTGTCATAATTCCTAAAACATTGGTATTGAACCGCTAATATCTTTTAAGCTATTTTAGGTAGAGTTCTGCTGTTTGCACTCAGAGAAAGATAATTTGTTCAGATTCTTTACAATATCAGATATAGCGTTCTGACGTTGTGGTGTTGCCAGCTTACGAGGGCGAAAAGAAAAAAACTAAATTTTTGAATAGTTTTTATATTTTTCGATTTTTTGACGAAACGACTTAAAACTTCCATGAATGTAGGTTATTCTTATATGGTTTTAGTAGAACAGACGTCTGCGTTAATAGAAATATCAGGTTGACAGCTGTATATCAATTGGCTTGGAAGAACCGCCTTTGTATACCTCACAAAACGATTTTTCATTAATTATCAACATTTTGTTGTCATAATTCCTAAAACATTGGTATTGAACCGCTAATATCGTTTAAGCTATTTTAGTTAGAGTTCTGCTGTTTGCACTCAGAAAAAGATAATTTGTTCAGCTTTTTTACAATATCAGATATAGCGTTCTGACATTGTGGTGTTGCCAGTTTACGAGGGTGAAAAGAAAAAAACTAAATTTTTGAATAGTTTTTATATTTTTCGATTATTTGACGAAACGACTGAAAACCTCCATGAATGTAGGTTATTCTTATATGGTTTCAGTAGAACAGACGTCTGCGTTTTTAAAAATATCAGGTTGACAGCTGTATATCAATTGGCTTGGAAGAACCGCCTTTGTATACTTCACAAAACGATTTTTAATTAATTATCAACATTTTTTTGTCATAATTCCTAAAATATTGGTATTGAACCGCTAATAGCTGTTAAGCTATTTTAGGTAGAGTTCTGCTGTTTGCACTCAGAGAAAGATAATTTGTTCAGCTTTTTTACAATATCAGATATAGCGTTCTGACGTTGTGGTGTTGCCAGTTTACGAGGGTGAAAAGAAAAAAACTATATTTTTGAATAGTTTTTATATTTTTCGATTTTTTGACGAAACGACTTAAAACCTCCATGAATGTAGGTTATTCTTATATGGTTTCAGTAGAACAGACTTCTGCGTTTTTAAAAATATCAGGTTGACAGCTGTATATCAATTGGCTTGGAAGAACCGCCTTTGTATACTTCACAAAACGATTTTTAATTAATTATCAACATTTTTTTGTCATAATTCCTAAAATATTGGTATTGAACCGCTAATAGCTGTTAAGCTATTTTAGGTAGAGTTCTGCTGTTTGCACTCAGAGAAAGGTAATTTGTTCAGCTTTTTTACAATATCAGATATAGCGTTCTGACGTTGTGGTGTTGCCAGTTTACGAGGGTGAAAAGAAAAAAACTATATTTTTGAATAGTTTTTATATTTTTCGATTTTTTGACGAAACGACTTAAAACCTCCATGAATGTAGGTTATTCTTATATGGTTTCAGTAGAACAGACGTCTGCGTTTTTAAAAATATCAGGTTGACAGCTGTATATCAATTGGCTTGGAAGAACCGCCTTTGTATACTTCACAAAACGATTTTTCATTAATTATCAACATTTTTTTGTCATAATTCCTAAAACATTGGTATAGACCGCTAATATCTTTTAAGCTATTTTTGGTAGAGTTCTGCTGTTTGCACTCAGAGAAAGATAATTTGTTCAGCTTTTTTACAATATCAGAAATAGCGTTCTGACATTGTGGTGTTGCCAGTTTACGAGGGCGAAAAGAAAAAAACTAAATTTTTGAATAGTTTTTATATTTTTCGATTATTTGACGAAACGACTTTAACCTCCGTGAATGTAGGTTATTCTTATATGGTTTCAGTAGAACAGACGTCTGCGTTTTTAAAAATATCAGGTTGACAGCTGTATATCAATTGGCTTGGAAGAACCGCCTTTGTATACTTCACAAAACGATTTTTAATTAATTATCAACATTTTTTTGTCATAATTCCTAAAACATTGGTATTGAACCGCTAATATCTTTTAAGCTATTTTAGGTACAGTTCTGCTGTTTGCACTCAGAGAAAGATAATTTGTTCAGATTTTTTACAATATCAGATATAGCGTTCTGACGTTGTGGTGTTGCCAGTTTACGAGGGTGAAAAGAAAAAAACTATATTTTTGAATAGTTTTTATATTTTTCGATTTTTTGACGAAACGACTTAAAACCTCCATGAATGTAGGTTATTCTTATATGGTTTCAGTAGAACAGACTTCTGCGTTTTTAAAAATATCAAGTTGACAGCTGTATATCAATTGGCTTGGAAGAACCGCCTTTGTATACTTCACAAAACGATTTTTCATTAATTATCAACATTTTGTTGTCATAATTCCTAAAACATTGGTATTGAACCGCTAATATCGTTTAAACTATTTTAGTTAGAGTTCTGCTGTTTGCACTCAGAAAAAGATAATTTGTTCAGCTTTTTTAAAATATCAGAAATAGCGTTCTGACATTGTGATGTTGCCAGTTTACGAGGGCGAAAAGAAAAAAACTAAATTTTTGAATAGTTTTTATATTTTTCGATTATTTGACGAAACGACTTTAACCTCCGTGAATGTAGGTTATTCTTATATGGTTTCAGTAGAACAGACGTCTGCGTTTTTAAAAATATCAGGTTGACAGCTGTATATCAATTGGCTTGGAAGAACCGCCTTTGTATACTTCACAAAACGATTTTTAATTAATTATCAACATTTTTTTGTCATAATTCCTAAAACATTGGTATTGAACCGCTAATATCGTTTAAGCTATTTTAGTTAGAGTTCTGCTGTTTGCACTCAGAAAAAGATAATTTGTTCAGCTTTTTTACAATATCAGAAATAGCGTTCTGACATTGTGGTGTTGCCAGTTTACGAGGGCGAAAAGAAAAAAACTAAATTTTTGAATAGTTTTTATATTTTTCGATTATTTGACGAAACGACTTTAACCTCCGTGAATGTAGGTTATTCTTATATGGTTTCAGTAGAACAGACGTCTGCGTTTTTAAAAATATCAGGTTGACAGCTGTATATCAATTGGCTTGGAAGAACCGCCTTTGTATACTTCACAAAACGATTTTTAATTAATTATCAACATTTTTTTGTCATAATTCCTAAAACATTGGTATTGAACCGCTAATATCTTTTAAGCTATTTTAGGTAGAGTTCTGCTGTTTGCACTCAGAGAAAGATAATTTGTTCAGATTTTTTACAATATCAGATATAGCGTTCTGACGTTGTGGTGTTGCCAGTTTACGAGGGTGAAAAGAAAAAAACTATATTTTTGAATAGTTTTTATATTTTTCGATTTTTTGACGAAACGACTTAAAACCTCCATGAATGTAGGTTATTCTTATATGGTTTCAGTAGAACAGACTTCTGCGTTTTTAAAAATATCAGGTTGACAGCTGTATATCAATTGGCTTGGAAGAACCGCCTTTGTATACTTCACAAAACGATTTTTCATTAATTATCAACATTTTGTTGTCATAATTCCTAAAACATTGGTATTGAACCGCTAATATCGTTTAAACTATTTTAGTTAGAGTTCTGCTGTTTGCACTCAGAAAAAGATAATTTGTTCAGCTTTTTTAAAATATCAGAAATAGCGTTCTGACATTGTGATGTTACAGTTTACGAGGGCGAAAAGAAAAAAACTAAATTTTTGAATAGTTTTTATATTTTTCGATTATTTGACGAAACGACTTTAACCTCCGTGAATGTAGGTTATTCTTATATGGTTTCAGTAGAACAGACGTCTGCGTTTTTAAAAATATCAGGTTGTCAGCTGTATATCAATTAGCTTGGAAGAACCGCCTTTGTATACTTCACAAAACGATTTTTAATTAATTATCAACATTTTTTTGTCATAATTCCTAAAACATTGGTATTGAACCGCTAATATCTTTTAAGCTATTTTAGGTAGAGTTCTGCTGTTTGCACTCAGAGAAAGATAATTTGTTCAGATTCTTTACAATATCAGATATAGCGTTCTGACGTTGTGGTGTTGCCAGCTTACGAGGGCGAAAAGAAAAAAACTAAATTTTTGAATAGTTTTTATATTTTTCGATTTTTTGACGAAACGACTTAAAACTTCCATGAATGTAGGTTATTCTTATATGGTTTTAGTAGAACAGACGTCTGCGTTAATAGAAATATCAGGTTGACAGCTGTATATCAATTGGCTTGGAAGAACCGCCTTTGTATACTTCACAAAACGATTTTTCATTAATTATCAACATTTTGTTGTCATAATTCCTAAAACATTGGTATTGAACCGCTAATATCGTTTAAGCTATTTTAGTTAGAGTTCTGCTGTTTGCACTCAGAAAAAGATAATTTGTTCAGCTTTTTTACAATATCAGATATAGCGTTCTGACATTGTGGTGTTGCCAGTTTACGAGGGTGAAAAGAAAAAAACTAAATTTTTGAATAGTTTTTATATTTTTCGATTATTTGACGAAACGACTGAAAACCTCCATGAATGTAGGTTATTCTTATATGGTTTCAGTAGAACAGACGTCTGCGTTTTAAAAAATATCAGGTTGACAGCTGTATATCAATTGGCTTGGAAGAACCGCCTTTGTATACTTCACAAAACGATTTTTCATTAATTATCAACATTTTTTTGTCATAATTCCTAAAACATTGGTATTGAACCGCTAATATCTTTTAAGCTATTTTAGGTAGAGTTCTGCTGTTTGCACTCAGAGAAAGATAATTTGTTCAGATTTTTTACAATATCAGATATAGCGTTCTGACGTTGTGGTGTTGCCAGCTTACGAGGGCGAAAAGAAAAAAACTAAATTTTTGAATAGTTTTTATATTTTTCGATTTTTTGACGAAACGACTTAAAACCTCCATGAATGTAGGTTATTCTTATATGGTTTTAGTAGAACAGACGTCTTTGTTTTTAGAAATATCAGGTTGACAGCTGTATATCAATTGGCTTGGAAGAACCGCCTTTGTATACTTCACAAAACGATTTTTCATTAATTATCAACATTTTTTTGTCATAATTCCTAAAACATTGGTATAGACCGCTAATATCTTTTAAGCTATTTTTGGTAGAGTTCTGCTGTTTGCACTCAGAGAAAGATAATTTGTTCAGCTTTTTTACAATATCAGAAATAGCGTTCTGACATTGTGGTGTTGCCAGTTTACGAGGGCGAAAAGAAAAAAACTAAATTTTTGAATAGTTTTTATATTTTTCGATTATTTGACGAAACGACTTTAACCTCCGTGAATGTAGGTTATTCTTATATGGTTTCAGTAGAACAGACGTCTGCGTTTTTAAAAATATCAGGTTGACAGCTGTATATCAATTGGCTTGGAAGAACCGCCTTTGTATACTTCACAAAACGATTTTTAATTAATTATCAACATTTTTTTGTCATAATTCCTAAAACATTGGTATTGAACCGCTAATATCTTTTAAGCTATTTTAGGTAGAGTTCTGCTGTTTGCACTCAGAGAAAGATAATTTGTTCAGATTTTTTACAATATCAGATATAGCGTTCTGACGTTGTGGTGTTGCCAGCTTACGAGGGCGAAAAGAAAAAAACTAAATTTTTGAATAGTTTTTATATTTTTCGATTTTTTGACGAAACGACTTAAAACCTCCATGAATGTAGGTTATTCTTATATGGTTTTAGTAGAACAGACGTCTGCGTTTTTAGAAATATCAGGTTGACAGCTGTATATCAATTGGCTTGGAAGAACCGCCTTTGTATACTTCACAAAACGATTTTTCATTAATTATCAACATTTTGTTGTCATAATTCCTAAAACATTGGTATTGAACCGCTAATATCGTTTAAGCTATTTTAGTTAGAGTTCTGCTGTTTGCACTCAGAAAAAGATAATTTGTTCAGCTTTTTTACAATATCAGATATAGCGTTCTGACATTGTGGTGTTGCCAGTTTACGAGGGTGAAAAGAAAAAAACTAAATTTTTGAATAGTTTTTATATTTTTCGATTATTTGACGAAACGACTGAAAACCTCCTTGAATGTAGGTTATTCTTATATGGTTTCAGTAGAACAGAAGTCTGCGTTTTTAAAAATATCAGGTTGACAGCTGTATATCAATTGGCTTGGAAGAACCGCCTTTGTATACTTCACAAAACGATTTTTAATTAATTATCAACATTTTTTTGTCATAATTCCTAAAATATTGGTATTGAACCGCTAATAGCTGTTAAGCTATTTTAGGTAGAGTTCTGCTGTTTGCACTCAGAGAAAGGTAATTTGTTCAGCTTTTTTACAATATCAGATATAGCGTTCTGACGTTGTGGTGTTGCCAGTTTACGAGGGTGAAAAGAAAAAAACTATATTTTTGAATAGTTTTTATATTTTTCGATTTTTTGACGAAACGACTTAAAACCTCCATGAATGTAGGTTATTCTTATATGGTTTCAGTAGAACAGACGTCTGCGTTTTTAAAAATATCAGGTTGACAGCTGTATATCAATTGGCTTGGAAGAACCGCCTTTGTATACTTCACAAAACGATTTTTCATTAATTATCAACATTTTTTTGTCATAATTCCTAAAACATTGGTATAGACCGCTAATATCTTTTAAGCTATTTTTGGTAGAGTTCTGCTGTTTGCACTCAGAGAAAGATAATTTGTTCAGCTTTTTTACAATATCAGAAATAGCGTTCTGACATTGTGGTGTTGCCAGTTTACGAGGGCGAAAAGAAAAAAACTAAATTTTTGAATAGTTTTTATATTTTTCGATTATTTGACGAAACGACTTTAACCTCCGTGAATGTAGGTTATTCTTATATGGTTTCAGTAGAACAGACGTCTGCGTTTTTAAAAATATCAGGTTGACAGCTGTATATCAATTGGCTTGGAAGAACCGCCTTTGTATACTTCACAAAACGATTTTTAATTAATTATCAACATTTTTTTGTCATAATTCCTAAAACATTGGTATTGAACCGCTAATATCTTTTAAGCTATTTTAGGTACAGTTCTGCTGTTTGCACTCAGAGAAAGATAATTTGTTCAGATTTTTTACAATATCAGATATAGCGTTCTGACGTTGTGGTGTTGCCAGTTTACGAGGGTGAAAAGAAAAAAACTATATTTTTGAATAGTTTTTATATTTTTCGATTTTTTGACGAAACGACTTAAAACCTCCATGAATGTAGGTTATTCTTATATGGTTTCAGTAGAACAGACTTCTGCGTTTTTAAAAATATCAAGTTGACAGCTGTATATCAATTGGCTTGGAAGAACCGCCTTTGTATACTTCACAAAACGATTTTTCATTAATTATCAACATTTTGTTGTCATAATTCCTAAAACATTGGTATTGAACCGCTAATATCGTTTAAACTATTTTAGTTAGAGTTCTGCTGTTTGCACTCAGAAAAAGATAATTTGTTCAGCTTTTTTAAAATATCAGAAATAGCGTTCTGACATTGTGATGTTGCCAGTTTACGAGGGCGAAAAGAAAAAAACTAAATTTTTGAATAGTTTTTATATTTTTCGATTATTTGACGAAACGACTTTAACCTCCGTGAATGTAGGTTATTCTTATATGGTTTCAGTAGAACAGACGTCTGCGTTTTTAAAAATATCAGGTTGACAGCTGTATATCAATTGGCTTGGAAGAACCGCCTTTGTATACTTCACAAAACGATTTTTAATTAATTATCAACATTTTTTTTGTCATAATTCCTAAAACATTGGTATTGAACCGCTAATATCTTTTAAGCTATTTTAGGTAGAGTTCTGCTGTTTGCACTCAGAGAAAGATAATTTGTTCAGATTTTTTACAATATCAGATATAGCGTTCTGACGTTGTGGTGTTGCCAGCTTACGAGGGCGAAAAGAAAAAAACTAAATTTTTGAATAGTTTTTATATTTTTCGATTTTTTGACGAAACGACTTAAAACCTCCATGAATGTAGGTTATTCTTATATGGTTTCAGTAGAACAGACTTCTGCGTTTTTAAAAATATCAGGTTGACAGCTGTATATCAATTGGCTTGGAAGAACCGCCTTTGTATACTTCACAAAACGATTTTTCATTAATTATCAACATTTTGTTGTCATAATTCCTAAAACATTGGTATTGAACCGCTAATATCGTTTAAGCTATTTTAGTTAGAGTTCTGCTGTTTGCACTCAGAAAAAGATAATTTGTTCAGCTTTTTTACAATATCAGATATAGCGTTCTGACATTGTGGTGTTGCCAGTTTACGAGGGTGAAAAGAAAAAAACTAAATTTTTGAATAGTTTTTATATTTTTCGATTATTTGACGAAACGACTGAAAACCTCCATGAATGTAGGTTATTCTTATATGGTTTCAGTAGAACAGACTTCTGCGTTTTTAAAAATATCAAGTTGACAGCTGTATATCAATTGGCTTGGAAGAACCGCCTTTGTATACTTCACAAAACGATTTTTCATTAATTATCAACATTTTGTTGTCATAATTCCTAAAACATTGGTATTGAACCGCTAATATCGTTTAAACTATTTTAGTTAGAGTTCTGCTGTTTGCACTCAGAAAAAGATAATTTGTTCAGCTTTTTTAAAATATCAGAAATAGCGTTCTGACATTGTGATGTTGCCAGTTTACGAGGGCGAAAAGAAAAAAACTAAATTTTTGAATAGTTTTTATATTTTTCGATTATTTGACGAAACGACTTTAACCTCCGTGAATGTAGGTTATTCTTATATGGTTTCAGTAGAACAGACGTCTGCGTTTTTAAAAATATCAGGTTGACAGCTGTATATCAATTGGCTTGGAAGAACCGCCTTTGTATACTTCACAAAACGATTTTTCATTAATTATCAACATTTTGTTGTCATAATTCCTAAAACATTGGTATTGAACCGCTAATATCGTTTAAACTATTTTAGTTAGAGTTCTGCTGTTTGCACTCAGAAAAAGATAATTTGTTCAGCTTTTTTAAAATATCAGAAATAGCGTTCTGACATTGTGATGTTACAGTTTACGAGGGCGAAAAGAAAAAAACTAAATTTTTGAATAGTTTTTATATTTTTCGATTATTTGACGAAACGACTTTAACCTCCGTGAATGTAGGTTATTCTTATATGGTTTCAGTAGAACAGACGTCTGCGTTTTTAAAAATATCAGGTTGTCAGCTGTATATCAATTAGCTTGGAAGAACCGCCTTTGTATACTTCACAAAACGATTTTTAATTAATTATCAACATTTTTTTGTCATAATTCCTAAAACATTGGTATTGAACCGCTAATATCTTTTAAGCTATTTTAGGTAGAGTTCTGCTGTTTGCACTCAGAGAAAGATAATTTGTTCAGATTCTTTACAATATCAGATATAGCGTTCTGACGTTGTGGTGTTGCCAGCTTACGAGGGCGAAAAGAAAAAAACTAAATTTTTGAATAGTTTTAATATTTTTCGATTTTTTGACGAAACGACTTAAAACTTCCATGAATGTAGGTTATTCTTATATGGTTTTAGTAGAACAGACGTCTGCGTTAATAGAAATATCAGGTTGACAGCTGTATATCAATTGGCTTGGAAGAACCGCCTTTGTATACTTCACAAAACGATTTTTCATTAATTATCAACATTTTGTTGTCATAATTCCTAAAACATTGGTATTGAACCGCTAATATCGTTTAAGCTATTTTAGTTAGAGTTCTGCTGTTTGCACTCAGAAAAAGATAATTTGTTCAGCTTTTTTACAATATCAGATATAGCGTTCTGACATTGTGGTGTTGCCAGTTTACGAGGGTGAAAAGAAAAAAACTAAATTTTTGAATAGTTTTTATATTTTTCGATTATTTGACGAAACGACTGAAAACCTCCATGAATGTAGGTTATTCTTATATGGTTTCAGTAGAACAGACGTCTGCGTTTTAAAAAATATCAGGTTGACAGCTGTATATCAATTGGCTTGGAAGAACCGCCTTTGTATACTTCACAAAACGATTTTTCATTAATTATCAACATTTTTTTGTCATAATTCCTAAAACATTGGTATTGAACCGCTAATATCTTTTAAGCTATTTTAGGTAGAGTTCTGCTGTTTGCACTCAGAGAAAGATAATTTGTTCAGATTTTTTACAATATCAGATATAGCGTTCTGACGTTGTGGTGTTGCCAGCTTACGAGGGCGAAAAGAAAAAAACTAAATTTTTGAATAGTTTTTATATTTTTCGATTTTTTGACGAAACGACTTAAAACCTCCATGAATGTAGGTTATTCTTATATGGTTTTAGTAGAACAGACGTCTTTGTTTTTAGAAATATCAGGTTGACAGCTGTATATCAATTGGCTTGGAAGAACCGCCTTTGTATACTTCACAAAACGATTTTTCATTAATTATCAACATTTTTTTGTCATAATTCCTAAAACATTGGTATAGACCGCTAATATCTTTTAAGCTATTTTTGGTAGAGTTCTGCTGTTTGCACTCAGAAAAAGATAATTTGTTCAGCTTTTTTACAATATCAGAAATAGCGTTCTGACATTGTGGTGTTGCCAGTTTACGAGGGCGAAAAGAAAAAAACTAAATTTTTGAATAGTTTTTATATTTTTCGATTATTTGACGAAACGACTTTAACCTCCGTGAATGTAGGTTATTCTTATATGGTTTCAGTAGAACAGACGTCTGCGTTTTTAAAAATATCAGGTTGACAGCTGTATATCAATTGGCTTGGAAGAACCGCCTTTGTATACTTCACAAAACGATTTTTAATTAATTATCAACATTTTTTTGTCATAATTCCTAAAACATTGGTATTGAACCGCTAATATCTTTTAAGCTATTTTAGGTAGAGTTCTGCTGTTTGCACTCAGAGAAAGATAATTTGTTCAGATTTTTTACAATATCAGATATAGCGTTCTGACGTTGTGGTGTTGCCAGTTTACGAGGGTGAAAAGAAAAAAACTATATTTTTGAATAGTTTTTATATTTTTCGATTTTTTGACGAAACGACTTAAAACCTCCATGAATGTAGGTTATTCTTATATGGTTTCAGTAGAACAGACTTCTGCGTTTTTAAAAATATCAGGTTGACAGCTGTATATCAATTGGCTTGGAAGAACCGCCTTTGTATACTTCACAAAACGATTTTTCATTAATTATCAACATTTTGTTGTCATAATTCCTAAAACATTGGTATTGAACCGCTAATATCGTTTAAACTATTTTAGTTAGAGTTCTGCTGTTTGCACTCAGAAAAAGATAATTTGTTCAGCTTTTTTAAAATATCAGAAATAGCGTTCTGACATTGTGATGTTACAGTTTACGAGGGCGAAAAGAAAAAAACTAAATTTTTGAATAGTTTTTATATTTTTCGATTATTTGACGAAACGACTTTAACCTCCGTGAATGTAGGTTATTCTTATATGGTTTCAGTAGAACAGACGTCTGCGTTTTTAAAAATATCAGGTTGACAGCTGTATATCAATTGGCTTGGAAGAACCGCCTTTGTATACTTCACAAAACGATTTTTAATTAATTATCAACATTTTTTTGTCATAATTCCTAAAACATTGGTATTGAACCGCTAATATCTTTTAAGCTATTTTAGGTAGAGTTCTGCTGTTTGCACTCAGAGAAAGATAATTTGTTCAGATTTTTTACAATATCAGATATAGCGTTCTGACGTTGTGGTGTTGCCAGTTTACGAGGGTGAAAAGAAAAAAACTATATTTTTGAATAGTTTTTATATTTTTCGATTTTTTGACGAAACGACTTAAAACCTCCATGAATGTAGGTTATTCTTATATGGTTTCAGTAGAACAGACTTCTGCGTTTTTAAAAATATCAGGTTGACAGCTGTATATCAATTGGCTTGGAAGAACCGCCTTTGTATACTTCACAAAACGATTTTTCATTAATTATCAACATTTTGTTGTCATAATTCCTAAAACATTGGTATTGAACCGCTAATATCGTTTAAACTATTTTAGTTAGAGTTCTGCTGTTTGCACTCAGAAAAAGATAATTTGTTCAGCTTTTTTAAAATATCAGAAATAGCGTTCTGACATTGTGATGTTACAGTTTACGAGGGCGAAAAGAAAAAAACTAAATTTTTGAATAGTTTTTATATTTTTCGATTATTTGACGAAACGACTTTAACCTCCGTGAATGTAGGTTATTCTTATATGGTTTCAGTAGAACAGACGTCTGCATTTTTAAAAATATCAGGTTGTCAGCTGTATATCAATTAGCTTGGAAGAACCGCCTTTGTATACTTCACAAAACGATTTTTAATTAATTATCAACATTTTTTTGTCATAATTCCTAAAACATTGGTATTGAACCGCTAATATCTTTTAAGCTATTTTAGGTAGAGTTCTGCTGTTTGCACTCAGAGAAAGATAATTTGTTCAGATTCTTTACAATATCAGATATAGCGTTCTGACGTTGTGGTGTTGCCAGCTTACGAGGGCGAAAAGAAAAAAACTAAATTTTTGAATAGTTTTAATATTTTTCGATTTTTTGACGAAACGACTTAAAACTTCCATGAATGTAGGTTATTCTTATATGGTTTTAGTAGAACAGACGTCTGCGTTAATAGAAATATCAGGTTGACAGCTGTATATCAATTGGCTTGGAAGAACCGCCTTTGTATACTTCACAAAACGATTTTTCATTAATTATCAACATTTTGTTGTCATAATTCCTAAAACATTGGTATTGAACCGCTAATATCGTTTAAGCTATTTTAGTTAGAGTTCTGCTGTTTGCACTCAGAAAAAGATAATTTGTTCAGCTTTTTTACAATATCAGATATAGCGTTCTGACATTGTGGTGTTGCCAGTTTACGAGGGTGAAAAGAAAAAAACTAAATTTTTGAATAGTTTTTATATTTTTCGATTATTTGACGAAACGACTGAAAACCTCCATGAATGTAGGTTATTCTTATATGGTTTCAGTAGAACAGACGTCTGCGTTTTAAAAAATATCAGGTTGACAGCTGTATATCAATTGGCTTGGAAGAACCGCCTTTGTATACTTCACAAAACGATTTTTCATTAATTATCAACATTTTTTTGTCATAATTCCTAAAACATTGGTATTGAACCGCTAATATCTTTTAAGCTATTTTAGGTAGAGTTCTGCTGTTTGCACTCAGAGAAAGATAATTTGTTCAGATTTTTTACAATATCAGATATAGCGTTCTGACGTTGTGGTGTTGCCAGCTTACGAGGGCGAAAAGAAAAAAACTAAATTTTTGAATAGTTTTTATATTTTTCGATTTTTTGACGAAACGACTTAAAACCTCCATGAATGTAGGTTATTCTTATATGGTTTTAGTAGAACAGACGTCTTTGTTTTTAGAAATATCAGGTTGACAGCTGTATATCAATTGGCTTGGAAGAACCGCCTTTGTATACTTCACAAAACGATTTTTCATTAATTATCAACATTTTTTTGTCATAATTCCTAAAACATTGGTATAGACCGCTAATATCTTTTAAGCTATTTTTGGTAGAGTTCTGCTGTTTGCACTCAGAAAAAGATAATTTGTTCAGCTTTTTTACAATATCAGAAATAGCGTTCTGACATTGTGGTGTTGCCAGTTTACGAGGGCGAAAAGAAAAAAACTAAATTTTTGAATAGTTTTTATATTTTTCGATTATTTGACGAAACGACTTTAACCTCCGTGAATGTAGGTTATTCTTATATGGTTTCAGTAGAACAGACGTCTGCGTTTTTAAAAATATCAGGTTGACAGCTGTATATCAATTGGCTTGGAAGAACCGCCTTTGTATACTTCACAAAACGATTTTTAATTAATTATCAACATTTTTTTGTCATAATTCCTAAAACATTGGTATTGAACCGCTAATATCTTTTAAGCTATTTTAGGTAGAGTTCTGCTGTTTGCACTCAGAGAAAGATAATTTGTTCAGATTTTTTACAATATCAGATATAGCGTTCTGACGTTGTGGTGTTGCCAGTTTACGAGGGTGAAAAGAAAAAAACTATATTTTTGAATAGTTTTTATATTTTTCGATTTTTTGACGAAACGACTTAAAACCTCCATGAATGTAGGTTATTCTTATATGGTTTCAGTAGAACAGACTTCTGCGTTTTTAAAAATATCAGGTTGACAGCTGTATATCAATTGGCTTGGAAGAACCGCCTTTGTATACTTCACAAAACGATTTTTCATTAATTATCAACATTTTGTTGTCATAATTCCTAAAACATTGGTATTGAACCGCTAATATCGTTTAAACTATTTTAGTTAGAGTTCTGCTGTTTGCACTCAGAAAAAGATAATTTGTTCAGCTTTTTTAAAATATCAGAAATAGCGTTCTGACATTGTGATGTTACAGTTTACGAGGGCGAAAAGAAAAAAACTAAATTTTTGAATAGTTTTTATATTTTTCGATTATTTGACGAAACGACTTTAACCTCCGTGAATGTAGGTTATTCTTATATGGTTTCAGTAGAACAGACGTCTGCGTTTTTAAAAATATCAGGTTGTCAGCTGTATATCAATTAGCTTGGAAGAACCGCCTTTGTATACTTCACAAAACGATTTTTAATTAATTATCAACATTTTTTTGTCATAATTCCTAAAACATTGGTATTGAACCGCTAATATCTTTTAAGCTATTTTAGGTAGAGTTCTGCTGTTTGCACTCAGAGAAAGATAATTTGTTCAGATTCTTTACAATATCAGATATAGCGTTCTGACGTTGTGGTGTTGCCAGCTTACGAGGGCGAAAAGAAAAAATCTAAATTTTTGAATAGTTTTTATATTTTTCGATTTTTTGACGAAACGACTTAAAACTTCCATGAATGTAGGTTATTCTTATATGGTTTTAGTAGAACAGACGTCTGCGTTAATAGAAATATCAGGTTGACAGCTGTATATCAATTGGCTTGGAAGAACCGCCTTTGTATACTTCACAAAACGATTTTTCATTAATTATCAACATTTTGTTGTCATAATTCCTAAAACATTGGTATTGAACCGCTAATATCGTTTAAGCTATTTTAGTTAGAGTTCTGCTGTTTGCACTCAGAAAAAGATAATTTGTTCAGCTTTTTTACAATATCAGATATAGCGTTCTGACATTGTGGTGTTGCCAGTTTACGAGGGTGAAAAGAAAAAAACTAAATTTTTGAATAGTTTTTATATTTTTCGATTATTTGACGAAACGACTGAAAACCTCCATGAATGTAGGTTATTCTTATATGGTTTCAGTAGAACAGACGTCTGCGTTTTAAAAAATATCAGGTTGACAGCTGTATATCAATTGGCTTGGAAGAACCGCCTTTGTATACTTCACAAAACGATTTTTCATTAATTATCAACATTTTTTTGTCATAATTCCTAAAACATTGGTATTGAACCGCTAATATCTTTTAAGCTATTTTAGGTAGAGTTCTGCTGTTTGCACTCAGAGAAAGATAATTTGTTCAGATTTTTTACAATATCAGATATAGCGTTCTGACGTTGTGGTGTTGCCAGCTTACGAGGGCGAAAAGAAAAAAACTAAATTTTTGAATAGTTTTTATATTTTTCGATTTTTTGACGAAACGACTTAAAACCTCCATGAATGTAGGTTATTCTTATATGGTTTTAGTAGAACAGACGTCTTTGTTTTTAGAAATATCAGGTTGACAGCTGTATATCAATTGGCTTGGAAGAACCGCCTTTGTATACTTCACAAAACGATTTTTCATTAATTATCAACATTTTTTTGTCATAATTCCTAAAACATTGGTATAGACCGCTAATATCTTTTAAGCTATTTTTGGTAGAGTTCTGCTGTTTGCACTCAGAGAAAGATAATTTGTTCAGCTTTTTTACAATATCAGAAATAGCGTTCTGACATTGTGGTGTTGCCAGTTTACGAGGGCGAAAAGAAAAAAACTAAATTTTTGAATAGTTTTTATATTTTTCGATTATTTGACGAAACGACTTTAACCTCCGTGAATGTAGGTTATTCTTATATGGTTTCAGTAGAACAGACGTCTGCGTTTTTAAAAATATCAGGTTGACAGCTGTATATCAATTGGCTTGGAAGAACCGCCTTTGTATACTTCACAAAACGATTTTTAATTAATTATCAACATTTTTTTGTCATAATTCCTAAAACATTGGTATTGAACCGCTAATATCTTTTAAGCTATTTTAGGTAGAGTTCTGCTGTTTGCACTCAGAGAAAGATAATTTGTTCAGATTTTTTACAATATCAGATATAGCGTTCTGACGTTGTGGTGTTGCCAGCTAACGAGGGCGAAAAGAAAAAAACTAAATTTTTGAATAGTTTTTATATTTTTCGATTTTTTGACGAAACGACTTAAAACCTCCATGAATGTAGGTTATTCTTATATGGTTTTAGTAGAACAGACGTCTGCGTTTTTAGAAATATCAGGTTGACAGCTGTATATCAATTGGCTTGGAAGAACCGCCTTTGTATACTTCACAAAACGATTTTTCATTAATTATCAACATTTTGTTGTCATAATTCCTAAAACATTGGTATTGAACCGCTAATATCGTTTAAGCTATTTTAGTTAGAGTTCTGCTGTTTGCACTCAGAAAAAGATAATTTGTTCAGCTTTTTTACAATATCAGATATAGCGTTCTGACATTGTGGTGTTGCCAGTTTACGAGGGTGAAAAGAAAAAAACTAAATTTTTGAATAGTTTTTATATTTTTCGATTATTTGACGAAACGACTGAAAACCTCCATGAATGTAGGTTATTCTTATATGGTTTCAGTAGAACAGACGTCTGCGTTTTTAAAAATATCAGGTTTACAGCTGTATATCAATTGGCTTGGAAGAACCGCCTTTGTATACTTCACAAAACGATTTTTCATTAATTATCAACATTTTGTTGTCATAATTCCTAAAACATTGGTATTGAACCGCTAATATCGTTTAAGCTATTTTAGTTAGAGTTCTGCTGTTTGCACTCAGAAAAAGATAATTTGTTCAGCTTTTTTACAATATCAGATATAGCGTTCTGACATTGTGGTGTTGCCAGTTTACGAGGGTGAAAAGAAAAAAACTAAATTTTTGAATAGTTTTTATATTTTTCGATTATTTGACGAAACGACTGAAAACCTCCATGAATGTAGGTTATTCTTATATGGTTTCAGTAGAACAGACGTCTGCGTTTTTAAAAATATCAGGTTGACAGCTGTATATCAATTGGCTTGGAAGAACCGCCTTTGTATACTTCACAAAACGATTTTTCATTAATTATCAACATTTTGTTGTCATAATTCCTAAAACATTGGTATTGAACCGCTAATATCGTTTAAACTATTTTAGTTAGAGTTCTGCTGTTTGCACTCAGAAAAAGATAATTTGTTCAGCTTTTTTACAATATCAGATATAGCGTTCTGACGTAGTAGTGTTGCCAGTTTACGAGAGTGAAAAGAAAAAAACTATATTTTTGAATAGTTTTTATATTTTTCGATTTTTTGACGAAACGACTTAAAACCTCCATGAATGTAGGTTATTCTTATATGGTTTCAGTAGAACAGACGTCTGCGTTTTTAGAAATATCAGGTTGACAGCTGTATATCAATTGGCTTGGAAGAACCGCCTTTGTATACTTCACAAAACGATTTTTCATTAATTATCAACATTTTGTTGTCATAATTCCTAAAACATTGGTATTGAACCGCTAATATCGTTTAAGCTATTTTAGTTAGAGTTCTGCTGTTTGCACTCAGAAAAAGATAATTTGTTCAGCTTTTTTACAATATCAGATATAGCTTTCTGACATTGTGGTGTTGCCAGTTTACGAGGGTGAAAAGAAAAAAACTAAATTTTTGAATAGTTTTTATATTTTTCGATTATTTGACGAAACGACTGAAAACCTCCATGAATGTAGGTTATTCTTATATGGTTTTAGTAGAACAGACGTCTGCGTTAATAGAAATATCAGGTTGACAGCTGTATATCAATTGGCTTGGAAGAACCGCCTTTGTATACTTCACAAAACGATTTTTCATTAATTATCAACATTTTGTTGTCATAATTCCTAAAACATTGGTATTGAACCGCTAATATCGTTTAAGCTATTTTAGTTAGAGTTCTGCTGTTTGCACTCAGAAAAAGATAATTTGTTCAGATTCTTTACAATATCAGATATAGCGTTCTGACGTTGTGGTGTTGCCAGCTTACGAGGGCGAAAAGAAAAAAACTAAATTTTTGAATAGTTTTTATATTTTTCGATTTTTTGACGAAACGACTTAAAACTTCCATGAATGTAGGTTATTCTTATATGGTTTTAGTAGAACAGACGTCTGCGTTAATAGAAATATCAGGTTGACAGCTGTATATCAATTGGCTTGGAAGAACCGCCTTTGTATACTTCACAAAACGATTTTTCATTAATTATCAACATTTTTTTGTCATAATTCCTAAAACATTGGTATAGACCGCTAATATCTTTTAAGCTATTTTTGGTAGAGTTCTGATGTTTGCACTCAGAGAAAGATAATTTGTTCAGCTTTTTTACAATATCAGAAATAGCGTTCTGACATTGTGGTGTTGCCAGTTTACGAGGGCGAAAAGAAAAAAACTAAATTTTTGAATAGTTTTTATATTTTTCGATTATTTGACGAAACGACTTTAACCTCCGTGAATGTAGGTTATTCTTATATGGTTTCAGTAGAACAGACGTCTGCGTTTTTAAAAATATCAGGTTGACAGCTGTATATCAATTGGCTTGGAAGAACCGCCTTTGTATACTTCACAAAACGATTTTTAATTAATTATCAACATTTTTTTGTCATAATTCCTAAAACATTGGTATTGAACCGCTAATATCTTTTAAGCTATTTTAGGTAGAGTTCTGCTGTTTGCACTCAGAGAAAGATAATTTGTTCAGATTTTTTACAATATCAGATATAGCGTTCTGACGTTGTGGTGTTGCCAGCTTACGAGGGCGAAAAGAAAAAAACTAAATTTTTGAATAGTTTTTATATTTTTCGATTTTTTTGACGAAACGACTTAAAACCTCCATGAATGTAGGTTATTCTTATATGGTTTTAGTAGAACAGACGTCTGCGTTTTTAGAAATATCAGGTTGACAGCTGTATATCAATTGGCTTGGAAGAACCGCCTTTGTATACTTCACAAAACGATTTTTCATTAATTATCAACATTTTGTTGTCATAATTCCTAAAACATTGGTATTGAACCGCTAATATCGTTTAAGCTATTTTAGTTAGAGTTCTGCTGTTTGCACTCAGAAAAAGATAATTTGTTCAGCTTTTTTACAATATCAGATATAGCGTTCTGACATTGTGGTGTTGCCAGTTTACGAGGGTGAAAAGAAAAAAACTAAATTTTTGAATAGTTTTTATATTTTTCGATTATTTGACGAAACGACTGAAAACCTCCATGAATGTAGGTTATTCTTATATGGTTTCAGTAGAACAGACGTCTGCGTTTTTAAAAATATCAGGTTTACAGCTGTATATCAATTGGCTTGGAAGAACCGCCTTTGTATACTTCACAAAACGATTTTTCATTAATTATCAACATTTTGTTGTCATAATTCCTAAAACATTGGTATTGAACCGCTAATATCGTTTAAGCTATTTTAGTTAGAGTTCTGCTGTTTGCACTCAGAAAAAGATAATTTGTTCAGCTTTTTTACAATATCAGATATAGCGTTCTGACATTGTGGTGTTGCCAGTTTACGAGGGTGAAAAGAAAAAAACTAAATTTTTGAATAGTTTTTATATTTTTCGATTATTTGACGAAACGACTGAAAACCTCCATGAATGTAGGTTATTCTTATATGGTTTCAGTAGAACAGACGTCTGCGTTTTTAAAAATATCAGGTTGACAGCTGTATAACAATTGGCTTGGAAGAACCGCCTTTGTATACTTCACAAAACGATTTTTCATTAATTATCAACATTTTGTTGTTTTAATTCCTAAAACATTGGTATTGAACCGCTAATATCGTTTAAACTATTTTAGTTAGAGTTCTGCTGTTTGCACTCAGAAAAAGATAATTTGTTCAGCTTTTTTACAATATCAGATATAGCGTTCTGACGTAGTAGTGTTGCCAGTTTACGAGAGTGAAAAGAAAAAAACTATATTTTTGAATAGTTTTTATATTTTTCGATTTTTTGACGAAACGACTTAAAACCTCCATGAATGTAGGTTATTCTTATATGGTTTCAGTAGAACAGACGTCTGCGTTTTTAGAAATATCAGGTTGACAGCTGTATATCAATTGGCTTGGAAGAACCGCCTTTGTATACTTCACAAAACGATTTTTCATTAATTATCAACATTTTGTTGTCATAATTCCTAAAACATTGGTATTGAACCGCTAATATCGTTTAAGCTATTTTAGTTAGAGTTCTGCTGTTTGCACTCAGAAAAAGATAATTTGTTCAGCTTTTTTACAATATCAGATATAGCTTTCTGACATTGTGGTGTTGCCAGTTTACGAGGGTGAAAAGAAAAAAACTAAATTTTTGAATAGTTTTTATATTTTTCGATTATTTGACGAAACGACTGAAAACCTCCATGAATGTAGGTTATTCTTATATGGTTTTAGTAGAACAGACGTCTGCGTTAATAGAAATATCAGGTTGACAGCTGTATATCAATTGGCTTGGAAGAACCGCCTTTGTATACTTCACAAAACGATTTTTCATTAATTATCAACATTTTGTTGTCATAATTCCTAAAACATTGGTATTGAACCGCTAATATCGTTTAAGCTATTTTAGTTAGAGTTCTGCTGTTTGCACTCAGAAAAAGATAATTTGTTCAGCTTTTTTACAATATCAGATATAGCGTTCTGACATTGTGGTGTTGCCAGTTTACGAGGGTGAAAAGAAAAAAACTAAATTTTTGAATAGTTTTTATATTTTTCGATTATTTGACGAAACGACTGAAAACCTCCATGAATGTAGGTTATTCTTATATGGTTTCAGTAGAACAGACGTCTGCGTTTTTAAAATTATCAGGTTGACAGCTGTATATCAATTGGCTTGGAAGAACCGCCTTTGTATACTTCACAAAACGATTTTTCATTAATTATCAACATTTTTTTGTCATAATTCCTAAAACATTGGTATTGAACCGCTAATATCTTTTAAGCTATTTTAGGTAGAGTTCTGCTGTTTGCACTCAGAGAAAGATAATTTGTTCAGATTTTTTACAATATCAGATATAGCGTTCTGACGTTGTGGTGTTGCCAGCTTACGAGGGCGAAAAGAAAAAAACTAAATTTTTGAATAGTTTTTATATTTTTCGATTTTTTGACGAAACGACTTAAAACCTCCATGAATGTAGGTTATTCTTATATGGTTTTAGTAGAACAGACGTCTTTGTTTTTAGAAATATCAGGTTGACAGCTGTATATCAATTGGCTTGGAAGAACCGCCTTTGTATACTTCACAAAACGATTTTTCATTAATTATCAACATTTTGTTGTCATAATTCCTAAAACATTGGTATTGAACCGCTAATATCGTTTAAGCTATTTTAGTTAGAGTTCTGCTGTTTGCACTCAGAAAAAGATAATTTGTTCAGCTTTTTTACAATATCAGATATAGCGTTCTGACATTGTGGTGTTGCCAGTTTACGAGGGTGAAAAGAAAAAAACTAAATTTTTGAATAGTTTTTATATTTTTCGATTATTTGACGAAACGACTGAAAACCTCCATGAATGTAGGTTATTCTTATATGGTTTCAGTAGAACAGACGTCTGCGTTTTTAAAAATATCAGGTTGACAGCTGTATAACAATTGGCTTGGAAGAACCGCCTTTGTATACTTCACAAAACGATTTTTCATTAATTATCAACATTTTGTTGTCATAATTCCTAAAACATTGGTATTGAACCGCTAATATCGTTTAAACTATTTTAGTTAGAGTTCTGCTGTTTGCACTCAGAAAAAGATAATTTGTTCAGCTTTTTTACAAATATCAGATATAGCGTTCTGACGTAGTAGTGTTGCCAGTTTACGAGAGTGAAAAGAAAAAAAACTATATTTTTGAATAGTTTTTTAATATTTTTCGATTTTTTGACGAAACGACTTAAAACCTCCATGAATGTAGGTTATTCTTATATGGTTTCAGTAGAACAGACGTCTGCGTTTTTAGAAATATCAGGTTGACAGCTGTATATCAATTGGCTTGGAAGAACCGCCTTTGTATACTTCACAAAAACGATTTTTCATTAATTATCAACATTTTGTTGTCATAATTCCTAAAACATTGGTATTGAACCGCTAATATCGTTTAAGCTATTTTAGTTAGAGTTCTGCTGTTTGCACTCAGAAAAAGATAATTTGTTCAGCTTTTTTACAATATCAGATATAGCTTTCTGACATTGTGGTGTTGCCAGTTTACGAGGGTGAAAAGAAAAAAACTAAATTTTTGAATAGTTTTTATATTTTTCGATTATTTGACGAAAACGACTGAAAACCTCCATGAATGTAGGTTATTCTTATATGGTTTTAGTAGAACAGACGTCTGCGTTAATAGAAATATCAGGTTGACAGCTGTATATCAATTGGCTTGGAAGAACCGCCTTTGTATACTTCACAAAACGATTTTTCATTAATTATCAACATTTTGTTGTCATAATTCCTAAAACATTGGTATTGAACCGCTAATATCGTTTAAGCTATTTTAGTTAGAGTTCTGCTGTTTGCACTCAGAAAAAGATAATTTGTTCAGCTTTTTTTACAATATCAGATATAGCGTTCTGACATTGTGGTGTTGCCAGTTTACGAGGGTGAAAAGAAAAAAACTAAATTTTTGAATAGTTTTTATATTTTCGATTATTTGACGAAACGACTGAAAACCTCCATGAATGTAGGTTATTCTTATATGGTTTCAGTAGAACAGACGTCTGCGTTTTTAAAAATATCAGGTTGACAGCTGTATATCAATTGGCTTGGAAGAACCGCCTTTGTATACTTCACAAAACGATTTTTCATTAATTATCAACATTTTTTTGTCATAATTCCTAAAACATTGGTATTGAACCGCTAATATCTTTTAAGCTATTTTAGGTAGAGTTCTGCTGTTTGCACTCAGAGAAAGATAATTTGTTCAGATTTTTTACAATATCAGATATAGCGTTCTGACGTTGTGGTGTTGCCAGCTTACGAGGGCGAAAAGAAAAAAACTAAATTTTTGAATAGTTTTTATATTTTTCGATTTTTTGACGAAACGACTTAAAACCTCCATGAATGTAGGTTATTCTTATATGGTTTTTAGTAGAACAGACGTCTTTGTTTTTAGAAATATCAGGTTGACAGCTGTATATCAATTGGCTTGGAAGAACCGCCTTTGTATACTTCACAAAACGATTTTTCATTAATTATCAACATTTTTTTGTCATAATTCCTAAAACATTGGTATAGACCGCTAATATCTTTTAAGCTATTTTGGTAGAGTTCTGCTGTTTGCACTCAGAGAAAGATAATTTGTTCAGCTTTTTTTACAATATCAGAAATAGCGTTCTGACATTGTGGTGTTGCCAGTTTACGAGGGCGAAAAGAAAAAAACTAAATTTTTGAATAGTTTTTATATTTTTCGATTATTTGACGAAACGACTTTAACCTCCGTGAATGTAGGTTATTCTTATATGGTTTCAGTAGAACAGACGTCTTGCGTTTTTAAAAATATCAGGTTGACAGCTGTATATCAATTGGCTTGGAAGAACCGCCTTTGTATACTTCACAAAACGATTTTTAATTAATTATCAACATTTTTTTGTCATAATTCCTAAAACATTGGTATTGAACCGCTAATATCTTTTAAGCTATTTTTAGGTAGAGTTCTGCTGTTTGCACTCAGAGAAAGATAATTTGTTCAGATTTTTTTACAATATCAGATATAGCGTTCTGACGTTGTGGTGTTGCCAGCTTACGAGGGCGAAAAGAAAAAAACTAAATTTTTGAATAGTTTTTATATTTTTCGATTTTTTGACGAAACGACTTAAAACCTCCATGAATGTAGGTTATTCTTATATGGTTTTAGTAGAACAGACGTCTGCGTTTTTAGAAATATCAGGTTGACAGCTGTATATCAATTGGCTTGGAAGAACCGCCTTTGTATACTTCACAAAACGATTTTTCATTAATTATCAACATTTTGTTGTCATAATTCCTAAAACATTGGTATTGAACCGCTAATATCGTTTAAGCTATTTTAGTTAGAGTTCTGCTGTTTGCACTCAGAAAAAGATAATTTGTTCAGCTTTTTTACAATATCAGATATAGCGTTCTGACATTGTGGTGTTGCCAGTTTACGAGGGTGAAAAGAAAAAAAACTAAATTTTTGAATAGTTTTTATATTTTTCGATTATTTGACGAAACGACTGAAAACCTCCATGAATGTAGGTTATTCTTATATGGTTTCAGTAGAACAGACGTCTGCGTTTTTAAAAATATCAGGTTTACAGCTGTATATCAATTGGCTTGGAAGAACCGCCTTTGTATACTTCACAAAACGATTTTTCATTAATTATCAACATTTTGTTGTCATAATTCCTAAAACATTGGTATTGAACCGCTAATATCGTTTAAGCTATTTTAGTTAGAGTTCTGCTGTTTGCACTCAGAAAAAGATAATTTGTTCAGCTTTTTTTACAATATCAGATATAGCGTTCTGACATTGTGGTGTTGCCAGTTTACGAGGGTGAAAAGAAAAAAACTAAATTTTTGAATAGTTTTATATTTTTCGATTATTTGACGAAACGACTGAAAACCTCCATGAATGTAGGTTATTCTTATATGGTTTTCAGTAGAACAGACGTCTGCGTTTTTAAAAATATCAGGTTGACAGCTGTATATCAATTGGCTTGGAAGAACCGCCTTTGTATACTTCACAAAACGATTTTTCATTAATTATCAACATTTTGTTGTCATAATTCCTAAAACATTGGTATTGAACCGCTAATATCGTTTAAACTATTTTAGTTAGAGTTCTGCTGTTTGCACTCAGAAAAAGATAATTTGTTCAGCTTTTTTACAATATCAGATATAGCGTTCTGACGTAGTAGTGTTGCCAGTTTACGAGAGTGAAAAGAAAAAAACTATATTTTTGAATAGTTTTTATATTTTTTCGATTTTTTGACGAAACGACTTAAAACCTCCATGAATGTAGGTTATTCTTATATGGTTTCAGTAGAACAGACGTCTGCGTTTTTAGAAATATCAGGTTGACAGCTGTATATCAATTGGCTTGGAAGAACCGCCTTTGTATACTTCACAAAACGATTTTTCATTAATTATCAACATTTTGTTGTCATAATTCCATAAAACATTGGTATTGAACCGCTAATATCGTTTAAGCTATTTTAGTTAGAGTTCTGCTGGTTTGCACTCAGAAAAAGATAATTTGTTCAGCTTTTTTACAATATCAGATATAGCTTTCTGACATTGTGGTGTTGCCAGTTTACGAGGGTGAAAAGAAAAAAACTAAATTTTTGAATAGTTTTTATATTTTTCGATTATTTGACGAAACGACTGAAAACCTCCATGAATGTAGGTTATTCTTATATGGTTTTAGTAGAACAGACGTCTGCGTTAATAGAAATATCAGGTTGACAGCTGTATATCAATTGGCTTGGAAGAACCGCCTTTGTATACTTCACAAAACGATTTTTCATTAATTATCAACATTTTGTTGTCATAATTCCTAAAACATTGGTATTGAACCGCTAATATCGTTTAAGCTATTTTAGTTAGAGTTCTGCTGTTTGCACTCAGAAAAAGATAATTTGTTCAGCTTTTTTACAATATCAGATATAGCGTTCTGACATTGTGGTGTTGCCAGTTTAACGAGGGTGAAAAGAAAAAAACTAAATTTTTGAATAGTTTTTATATTTTTCGATTATTTGACGAAACGACTGAAAACCTCCATGAATGTAGGTTATTCTTATATGGTTTCAGTAGAACAGACGTCTGCGTTTTTAAAAATATCAGGTTGACAGCTGTATATCAATTGGCTTGGAAGAACCGCCTTTGTATACTTCACAAAACGATTTTTCATTAATTATCAACATTTTTTTGTCATAATTCCTAAAACATTGGTATTGAACCGCTAATATCTTTTAAGCTATTTTAGGTAGAGTTCTGCTGTTTGCACTCAGAGAAAGATAATTTGTTCAGATTTTTTACAATATCAGATATAGCGTTCTGACGTTGTGGTGTTGCCAGCTTACGAGGGCGAAAAGAAAAAAACTAAATTTTTGAATAGTTTTTATATTTTTCGATTTTTTGACGAAACGACTTAAAACCTCCATGAATGTAGGTTATTCTTATATGGTTTTAGTAGAACAGACGTCTTTGTTTTTAGAAATATCAGGTTGACAGCTGTATATCAATTGGCTTGGAAGAACCGCCTTTGTATACTTCACAAAACGATTTTTCATTAATTATCAACATTTTTTGTCATAATTCCTAAAACATTGGTATAGACCGCTAATATCTTTTAAGCTATTTTTGGTAGAGTTCTGCTGTTTGCACTCAGAGAAAGATAATTTGTTCAGCTTTTTTACAATATCAGAAATAGCGTTCTGACATTGTGGTGTTGCCAGTTTACGAGGGCGAAAAGAAAAAAACTAAATTTTTGAATAGTTTTTATATTTTTCGATTATTTGACGAAACGACTTTAACCTCCGTGAATGTAGGTTATTCTTATATGGTTTCAGTAGAACAGACGTCTGCGTTTTTAAAAATATCAGGTTGACAGCTGTATATCAATTGGCTTGGAAGAACCGGCTTTGTATACTTCACAAAACGATTTTTAATTAATTATCAACATTTTTTTGTCATAATTCCTAAAACATTGGTATTGAACCGCTAATATCTTTTAAGCTATTTTAGGTACAGTTCTGCTGTTTGCACTCAGAGAAAGATAATTTGTTCAGATTTTTTACAATATCAGATATAGCGTTCTGACGTTGTGGTGTTGCCAGCTTACGAGGGCGAAAAGAAAAAAACTAAATTTTTGAATAGTTTTTATATTTTTCGATTATTTGACGAAACGACTGAAAACCTCCATGAATGTAGGTTATTCTTATATGGTTTCAGTAGAACAGACGTCTGCGTTTTTAAAAATATCAGGTTTACAGCTGTATATCAATTGGCTTGGAAGAACCGCCTTTGTATACTTCACAAAACGATTTTTCATTAATTATCAACATTTTGTTGTCATAATTCCTAAAACATTGGTATTGAACCGCTAATATCTTTTAAGCTATTTTAGGTAGAGTTCTGCTGTTTGCACTCAGAGAAAGATAATTTGTTCAGATTTTTTACAATATCAGATATAGCGTTCTGACGTTGTGGTGTTGCCAGCTTACGAGGGCGAAAAGAAAAACACTAAATTTTTGAATAGTTTTTATATTTTTCGATTTTTTGACGAAACGACTTAAAACCTCCATGAATGTAGGGTTATTCTTATATGGTTTCAGTAGAACAGACGTCTGCGTTTTTAGAAATATCAGGTTGACAGCTGTATATCAATTGGCTTGGAAGAACCGCCTTTGTATACTTCACAAAACGATTTTTAATTAATTATCAACATTTTTTTGTCATAATTCCTAAAACATTGGTATTGAACCGCTAATATCTTTTAAGCTATTTTAGGTAGAGTTCTGCTGTTTGCACTCAGAGAAAGATAATTTGTTCAGCGTTTTTACAATATCAGATATAGCGTTCTGACGTTGTGGTGTTGCCAGCTTACGAGGGCGAAAAGAAAAAAACTAAATTTTTGAATAGTTTTTTATATTTTTCGATTTTTTGACGAAACGACTTAAAACCTCCATGAATGTAGGTTATTCTTATATGGTTTCAGGTAGAACAGACGTCTGCGTTTTTAGAAATATCAGGTTGACAGCTGTATATCAATTGGCTTGGAAGAACCGCCTTTGTATACTTCACAAAACGATTTTTCATTAATTATCAACATTTTGTTGTCATAATTCCTAAAACATTGGTATTGAACCGCTAATATCGTTTAAGCTATTTTAGTTAGAGTTCTGCTGTTTGCACTCAGAAAAAGATAATTTGTTCAGCTTTTTTACAATATCAGATATAGCGTTCTGACGTTGTGGTGTTGCCAGTTTACGAGGAGGAAAAGAAAAAAACTAAATTTTTGAATAGTTTTTATATTTTTCGATTATTTGACGAAACGACTTTAACCTCCATGAATGTAGGTTATTCTTATATGGTTTTAGTAGAACAGACGTCTGCGTTTTTAAAAATATCAGGTTGACAGCTGTATATCAATTGGCTTGGAAGAACCGCCTTTGTATACTTCACAAAACGATTTTTAATTAATTATCAACATTTTTTTGTCATAATTCCTAAAACATTGGTATTGAACCGCTAATATCTTTTAAGCTATTTTTAGGTAGAGTTCTGCTGTTTGCACTCAGAGAAAGATAATTTGTTCAGATTTTTTACAATATCAGATATAGCGTTCTGGACGTTGTGGTGTTGCCCAGCTTACGAGGGCGAAAAGAAAAAAACTAAATTTTTGAATAGATTTATATTTTTCGATTTTTTGACGAAACGACTTAAAAACCTCCATGAATGTAGGTTATTCTTATATGGTTTCAGTAGAACAGACGTCTGCGTTTTTAAAAATATCAGGTTGACAGCTGTATATCAGTTGGCTTGGAAGAACCGCCTTTGTATACTTCCACAAAACGATTTTTAATTAATTATCAACATTTTTTTTGTCATAAATCCTAAAATATTGGTATTGAACCGCTAATAGCTGTTAAGCTATTTTAGGTAGAGTTCTGCTGTTTGCACTCAGAGAAAGATAATTTGTTCAGCTTTTTTACCAATATCAGATATAAGCGTTCTGACGTTGTGGTGTTGCCAGTTTACGAGGGTAAAAAGAAAAAAACTATATTTTTGAATAGTTTTTATATTTTTCGATTTTTTGACGAAACGACTTAAAACCTCCATGAATGTAGGTTATTCTTATATGGTTTTAGTAGAACAGACGTCTTTGTTTTTAGAAATATCAGGTTGACAGCTGTATATCAATTGGCTTGGAAGAACCGCCTTTGTATACTTCACAAAACGATTTTTCATTAATTATCAACATTTTTTTGTCATAATTCCTAAAACATTGGTATAGACCGCTAATATCTTTTAAGCTGTTTTTGGTAGAGTTCTGCTGTTTGCACTCAGAGAAAGATAATTTGTTCAGCTTTTTTACAATATCAGAAATAGCGTTCTGGCATTGTGGTGTTGCCAGTTTACGAGGGCGAAAAGAAAAAAACTAAATTTTTGAATAGTTTTTATATTTTTCGATTATTTGACGAAACGACTTTAACCTCCATGAATGTAGGTTATTCTTATATGGTTTTAGTAGAACAGACGTCTGCGTTTTTAAAAATATCAGGTTGACAGCTGTATATCAATTGGCTTGGAAGAACCGCCTTTGTATACTTCACAAAACGATTTTTAATTAATTATCAACATTTTTTTGTCATAAATCCTAAAATATTGGTATTGAACCGCTAATAGCTGTTAAGCTATTTTAGGTAGAGTTCTGCTGTTTGCACTCAGAGAAAGATAATTTGTTCAGCTTTTTTACAATATCAGATATAGCGTTCTGACGTTGTGGTGTTGCCAGTTTTACGAGGGTAAAAAGAAAAAAACTATATTTTTGAATAGTTTTTATATTTTTCGATTTTTTGACGAAACGACTTAAAACCTCCATGAATGTAGGTTATTCTTATATGGTTTCAGTAGAACAGACGTCTGCGTTTTTAAAAATATCAGGTTGACAGCTGTATATCAATTGGCTTGGAAGAACCGCCTTTGTATACTTCACAAAACGATTTTTAATTAATTATCAACATTTTTTTGTCATAATTCCTAAAACATTGGTATTGAACCGCTAATATCGTTTAAGCTATTTTAGTTAGAGTTCTGCTGTTTGCACTCAGAAAAAGATAATTTGTTCAGCTTTTTTACAATATCAGATATAGCGTTCTGACGTTGTGGTGTTGCCAGTTTACGAGGGCGAAAAGAAAAAAACTAAATTTTTGAATAGTTTTTATATTTTTCGATTATTTGACGAAACGACTTTAACCTCCATGAATGTAGGTTTATTCTTATATGGTTTCAGTAGAACAGACGTCTGCGTTTTTAAAAATATCAGGTTGACAGCTGTATATCAATTGGCTTGGAAGAACCGCCTTTGTATACTTCACAAAACGATTTTTAATTAATTATCAACATTTTTTTGTCATAATTCCTAAAACATTGGTATTGAACACGCTAATATCTTTTAAGCTATTTTAGGTAGAGTTCTGCTGTTTGCACTCAGAGAAAGATAATTTGTTCAGATTTTTTACAATATCAGATATAGCGTTCTGACGTTGTGGTGTTGCCAGCTTACGAGGGCGAAAAGAAAAAAACTAAATTTTTGAATAGATTTATATTTTTCGATTTTTTGACGAAACGACTTAAAACCTCCATGAATGTAGGTTATTCTTATATGGTTTCAGTAGAACAGACGTCTGCGTTTTTAAAAATATCAGGTTGACAGCTGTATATCAGTTGGCTTGGAAGAACCGCCTTTGTATACTTCACAAAACGATTTTTAATTAATTATCAACATTTTTTTGTCATAAATCCTAAAATATTGGTATTGAACCGCTAATAGCTGTTAAGCTATTTTAGGTAGAGTTCTGCTGTTTGCACTCAGAGAAAGATAATTTGTTCAGCTTTTTTTACAATATCAGATATAGCGTTCTGACGTTGTGGTGTTGCCAGTTTACGAGGGTAAAAAGAAAAAAACTATATTTTTGAATAGTTTTTATATTTTTCGATTTTTTGACGAAACGACTTAAAACCTCCATGAATGTAGGTTATTCTTATATGGTTTCAGTAGAACAGACGTCTGCGTTTTTAAAAATATCAGGTTGACAGCTGTATATCAATTGGCTTGGAAGAACCGCCTTTGTATACTTCACAAAACGATTTTTAATTAATTATCAACATTTTTTTGTCATAATTCCTAAAACATTGGTATTGAACCGCTAATATCGTTTAAGCTATTTTAGTTAGAGTTCTGCTGTTTGCACTCAGAAAAAGATAATTTGTTCAGCTTTTTTACAATATCAGATATAGCGTTCTGACGTTGTGGTGTTGCCAGTTTACGAGGGCGAAAAGAAAAAAACTAAATTTTTGAATAGTTTTTATATTTTTCGATTATTTGACGAAACGACTTTAACCTCCATGAATGTAGGTTATTCTTATATGGTTTCAGTAGAACAGACGTCTGCGTTTTTAAAAATATCAGGTTGACAGCTGTATATCAATTGGCTTGGAAGAACCGCCTTTGTATACTTCACAAAACGATTTTTAATTAATTATCAACATTTTTTTGTCATAATTCCTAAAACATTGGTATTGAACCGCTAATATCATTTAAGCTATTTTAGGTAGAGTTCTGCTGTTTGCACTCAGAGAAAGATAATTTGTTCAGATTTTTTACAATATCAGATATAGCGTTCTGACGTTGTGGTGTTGCCAGCTTACGAGGGTGAAAAGAAAAAAACTAAATTTTTGAATAGTTTTTATATTTTTCGATTTTTTGACGAAACGACTTAAAACCTCCATGAATGTAGGTTTATTCTTATATGGTTTCAGAAGATCAGACGTCTGCGTTTTTAGAAATATCAGGTTGACAGCTGTATATCAATTGGCTTGGAAGAACCGCCTTTGTATACTTCACAAAACGATTTTTAATTAATTATCAACATTTTTTTGTCATAATTCCTAAAACATTGGTATTGAACCGCTAATATCTTTTAAGCTATTTTAGGTAGAGTTCTGCTGTTTGCACTCAGAGAAAGATAATTTGTTCAGATTTTTTACAATATCAGATATAGCGTTCTGACGTTGTGGTGTTGCCAGCTTACGAGGGCGAAAAGAAAAAAACTAAATTTTTGAATAGATTTATATTTTTCGATTTTTTTGACGAAACGACTTAAAACCTCCATGAATGTAGGTTATTCTTATATGGTTTCAGTAGAACAGACGTCTGCGTTTTTAAAAATATCAGGTTGACAGCTGTATATCAGTTGGCTTGGAAGAAACCGCCTTTGTATACTTCACAAAACGATTTTTAATTAATTATCAACATTTTTTTGTCATAAAATCCTAAAATATTGGTATTGAACCGCTAATAGCTGTTAAGCTATTTTAGGTAGAGTTCTGCTGTTTGCACTCAGAGAAAGATAATTTGTTCAGCTTTTTTACAATATCAGATATAGCGTTCTGACGTTGTGGTGTTGCCAGTTTACGAGGGTAAAAAGAAAAAAAACTATATTTTTGAATAGTTTTTATATTTTTCGATTTTTTGACGAAACGACTTAAAACCTCCATGAATGTAGGTTATTCTTATATGGTTTTCAGTAGAACAGACGTCTGCGTTTTTAAAAATATCAGGTTGACAGCTGTATATCAATTGGCTTGGAAA